>NC_057803.1:520703993-520803556 GCF_018294505.1 Triticum aestivum | reverse complement strand
TGTTGCTCATATCGTGCGTATGGTGTCTCGCATTGCTATGTAATTTGATTAGCTTAGACATGCTTTGTGTGAATGCCACCTGTTCAGTGTCTAATTACCATATATGTGAATTATGCATTGCCATCTTGTTGCAAGACATTATATATGTGAATTATACAATGCTATATTGTTGCAAAGGCATTATATATGTGAATTATGCAATGCCATGCTGTTTAGCCAATCATCATGTATGTGAAGTATATCATGCTATCATTTTTTTGTATTACGTGTTCCATTTGTCGACAATGTTTGTATATTCAACTACTCTTCCTGTGCATCAGCCATTTGAAGCAGTGATGGAATTATCTGGAGTGAAAACAAGGTATTCAGAGCAGACAATGCTACCTGCTGAAGCAGACATCTTGCTGGTTACAGAGAGCTCCTCAGAGGAGGATTCAGAGACTGATGACCAGTCCTATTTCCCCCCTGAGGTCTATGCTCAAACTTGGCAGGGTTATATTACCCATGTCATGCATGTTGTCTTGCATTGCTTAGTTTTTACATCATATATGGATTGCCATCTGCTTACTTGCTTACTATATAAATCATATATTTGAATTATATCATGCCATCATGTTTACATAGTACATACACATCATCTATCTGAATTATGGCATGGCAACCCATTTAATAAAGACATCATATAGTTATATCATCTCATCCTGTTTAGTGTTTACAGTCATCATATTTTGAATTATGGCATTCTATCCGTGAATGTATGTTAATTATGGCATGCCAACCTATTTAATAAACACATTATATAGTTATGTCATGTCATCTTGTTTACATAGTCTCATATTTTGAACTATGTCTTTCCATCTTTTTTAGTTAGTCATCATAATGTGAAATTGTGTCATGCTATCCTGTTTAGTTAGCCATCATATATGTGAAATTGTGTCGTGCTATCCTGTTTGGTTAGACAACATAAATATGAATTATTTCATGCCCTCTTTTATTCCCCACTATCCATTGCACCTGTCTATCATACAATGTCTGTACTTTCAATTACTTTTCTTGTTTATCGGCCATTTGAATTGGAGAGCGTGATGGCAGTATCTAAGGGAGTAACAACACGGTCTTCGGAAAAGATAGTGCTACCAGTTGATGCAGATAGAACCACAGTTGTACTTTCCCAAGGACCAGATCCACCACACATAACCCAGACTCTCACAGATTGTACCCCTACCCAGTTGGACAGAGAACCAGCTACACCCCTTCTAACCCCAACCCCGGCAGATAGTAACCCAGTTCTAGTTGACACAACACCGTCTCCACCACAGAGCACCCAAACACGAGCAGTTAGTAAGGGAACTGCAGTGCCCAAAGCACGAGGACCACCACTCTGAATCCCAACTCAACGCTTAAAGGAGAAGAAGATTTGTTCTCAGGTCGGGTTCTGTAGCTATGGTTCATACTCCTTTGTTCTTGCATGACTGTATTTACTCATACCAACTATTTTCAAATTTGAAGGATGGAATTGAAACTCCAATGGCGCAACAGGTATGTTTTAAACCTGTTTCTTTAACTGGTTTGCTGTTGTAACTTGCTCTATGTTGATTTCAGTTTCAATTGAATAAACAGTTATGTTCTCATGTCATGCACGTTACAAGTGTTGTTATTGCTCTATAGTTACCCACACTTATATTCTGTCTATTCTGCTTTGTCTTGAACAAATATTATTTGAACTGTGTCTCTATCTTGATTTGGCAACAAAAACTAGAATGATATAGACCATAAAGTGACCATGGTACATAGATATATGTTTGTTTCATATAGACCATAAAGTCCTGTCTTGATGTAGTGTTCGAGTTACTGGCCACTACTGCTGGCACAAGCTCTTCGAACTTGCTGCCTGAATCAGTTCGTCTTCTTGAGTCTCAACTTCAAGTTGAAAGACATAGATCAGATGTGCTGCGACAGGAAGCTGAAGGACTGAGGAAGTCCCTGCAGAATTCAGATGCATATTTTCTGGTGCAACAGCAAGCGCTGGAGGATTTAAGCGCCAAACAAGATAAAGTTAATAAGCTTGCTAAGCATCTTGCCAGCATTATGGGTACCCAGGATATTGTTTCTTGAGATCTTCTGAAGTGGTTTCAGTTTTGGATTTGTTTTGCTGCGGCGTTTATTAGCGCTGGTCGCCAACTTTGACAACCAGTGTATATGATATGCTACTTTGTTCCCTATATTTGCACTGGTGGCGAACTTTGATGCCCAGTGGATGTAATATGTGTAATAGCCATGATAACCTAGCATTAGTTTGCTTATTTATTTCCTTGTTGTCTTGTTTATTTGTTTGCTTGTAGTCATTGCAGTTCTTTTTCCGCGGTTAGCTAGTGGCTGCAATAACCTATTTTTTTAAACTAGGCCACAATAACCATGGGCTAATATTTACTATAATGACACTGGGCCTCCTACTGGCCGTAGAAACAGTGGGCCTTCTATGGGCCGTAGAAACAATGGGACTTCTACGGGCCGTAGAAACAATGGGCCTTCTGTGGGCCGTATTATCAATGGGCCTTATACGTGCCATATAATCGATTGTCCAAACATGGGCCAAATAGACCACATTATGGTCCTAAACGGGCTAGAGTTGGAATCGTCCGTTCATGGGCCGACCATAACGGGCCATCATTAATAGGCCGTATTTTATGATGCTATGAAATCGTCCCAACGTATTAACGGACCACAAACGGGCCGACTATAACCACGGGCTGAATTTGGCCCACAAGCAGAAAATGACAGTAACGGGTCGTAAGTAAACAAATGCTGGAAATGAGCCCAAGAATAAATGGGCTCTGAGAAGGCCGAAAGATAACATGGGCTGGAAACAGCCCAACGGAATAACGGGCCGTTAATGGGTATAAAGTGATACACTGTTCATTACGGGCCAGTTTCACCACGGGCCGTTAATGGGTGTAAACTGATACACTGTTCATTACGGGCCAGTTTCACCACGAGCCGTTAGTAGGCCAAGTGTTACATAGGGCCTCATATGGGCCGAAAGACGTCATGGGCCATACATGGGCCAGAAGTGAAAACAGGCTGGAATCATATTGGATGGCCCAGATGACACTACTGGGCCTAATTCGGATAGGGCGTAATGGGCCTTGGGTTAGCGGGCTATAAATGGGCTATATTCGAACAAGCCGTTAACAGGCTTTCCATGGGCCGGCCCGCCAGCTTTTGACCAACTCAAACGGGCCAGCCTTTTCACATGAATGGGCCTCTGTTGGGCCGTGCCACGTTTCGACGTATCATAGGCGCCTTCCGTCCAATGAGTGGTTGACATCTGTCCCAACGATGAGCCGACACGTGTTTCCTCCAGCCAATGATGATTTTACACGTGGAAAATCCCCATTGGTCGGGGCTGTTAACGGGTTATCGGATCCAGAACCCGACCCGATAGCTTAACGGCGTTTCGTTGCGGTGGATGCCACGTGTTGGTCACCCTTGACGAAAGCACTTCTGTGATGCGCGATTTATCGTCATGGAAGTGGACACTTCCGTGATGATAATTTTGGTAATGTCATGGAACACTTCTACGATAACACATCTATGACTATCTTGATTCTGTCATAAATTTGTCATGGATGTACATGCATGACAGAAAACGCGACCTACTGTGACAAACACGTATCATCACGGAAGTGTATTTTTTTGTAGTGAATTGTATACGGGATTGATTGAATCCCCAACATCGTGGTTCATCTGATGAGATCATCGTCGAACATGTGGGAACCAATATGGGTATCCAGATCCCGCTATTGGTTATTGGCCGGAGAGATGTCTCGATCATGTCTGCATGGTTCCCGAACCCGTAGGGTCTACACACTTAAGGTTCGGTGACGCTAGAGTTGTTATGGGAAATAGTATGTGGTTATCGAAGGTTGTTCGGAGTCGCGAATGAGATCCCGTACGTGAAGAGGAGTTCTGGAATGGTTCGGAGGTGAAGATCGATATATTGGACGAAGGGTATTGGAGTCCGGAATTGTTCCGGGGGTACCGGGTGACGACCAACGTGTCCGAAAGGGGTTTCAAAGGCCCCAAAAAGCGTTGGTGGGCCTTATGGGCCAAGGGGAGGGGGCACATCATCCCACTAAGGGGCTGAGCGCCCCTCCCACCCCATCTCATGTAACCTGGAGAGGTGGGGGCGCCTCCCCTAGGGCAGCCACCCCTCCCGACTTGTGGGGCAAGTTTCCTAGGGGTGGGGGCACCCAAACCCATCTAGGGTTTCCTCTGTGGCCGCCGCCCCTCCCCTAGGGAACCCTAGGGTACATCCTCCTCCCCCCTTCCCCATATATATAGTGAGGTAGAGAGAGGGTAGCCACACCCTTCCCCTGGCGCAGCCACTCCCCTAGGGAACCCTAGGGCACATCCTCCTCCCCCTTCCCCCTATATATAGTGAGGAGAGAGAGGGCAGCCGCACCCTTCCCCTGGCGCAGCCCCTTCCCCTCTCCTACACGTCCTCCTCCTCCGTAGCACTTGGCGAAGCCCTGCCGAAGAACCACGAGCTCCATCACCACCATGTCGTCATGTTGTCGAAGTTCTCCCTCAACTTCTCCTCTCCTGTTACTGGATCAAGAAGGAGGAGACGTCCCCGAGCTGTACGTGTGTTGAACATGGAGGCGCCATTGTTCAGTGCTTAGATCGGAATCGACCGCGATCTGAATCGCTGTGTGTACGACTCCACCAACCGCGTTCTTGTAACGCTTCCGCTTAGCGATCTTCAAGGGTACGAAGATGCACTCCCTCTCTCTCGTTGCTAGTATCTCCTAGATTGATCTTGGTGACACGTAGGAAATTTTTGAATTATTGCTACGTTCCCCAACAGATACGACGGAGACGTATCAACTCCCCCAAGCTTAAACCTTTGCTTGTCCTCAAGCAATTCAGTTGACAAACTGAAAGTGATAAAGAAAAACTTTTACAAACTCTGTTTACTCTTGTTGTTGTAAATATGTAAAGCCAACATTCAAGTTTTCAGCAAAGATTATGAACTAACCATATTCACAATAACGCATAGGTCTCATGTTTACTCATATCAATGGCATAATCAACTAGCAAGCAATAATAATAAATCTCGGATGACAACACTTTCTCAAAACAATCATAATATGATATAACAAGATGGTATCTCGCTAGCCCTTTCTGAGACCGCAAAACATAAATGCAGAGCACCTTTAAAGATCGAGGACTGACTAGACATTGTAATTCATGGTAGAAGAGATCCAGTCAAGTCATACTCAATGTAAACTAACAGTAATGAATGCAAATGACAGCGGCGCTCTCCAATTGGTGCTTTCTAATAAGACGATGATGACTCAACATAAAAGTAAATAGATAGGCCCTTCACAGAGGGAAGCAGGGATTTGTAGAGGTGCCAGAGCTCGGTTTTGAAATAGAGGTGAATAATATTTTGAGCGGTATACTTTCATTGTCTACATAACAACCAAGAGATGACGATATCTTCCATGCTACACACATTATAGGCGGTTCCCAAACATAATGGCAAAGTTTATACTCCCCTCCACCAACAAGCATCAATCCATTGCTTGCTCGAAACAATGACTGCCTCCAACTAACAAGAGTCCTAGGGGGAGTTTTGTTTGCAATTATTTTGATTTAGTTTGCATAAAGCATGGGACTGGGCATCCCAGTGACCAGCCACTTTCTTGTGAGTGAGGAGAGGAGTCCACTCCTCTTGAGAATAACCCGCCTAACATGGAAGATATGGACAGCCCTAGTTGATACATGAGCTATTCGAGCATACAAAATAGGATATTTATTTGAAGGTTTAGAGTTTGGCACATACAAATTTACTTGGAACGGCAGGTAGATACCGTATATAGGTAGGTATGGTGGACTCATATGGAATAACTTTGGGGTTTATGGGATTGGATGCACAAGCAGTATTCCCGCTTAGTACAGGTGAAGGCTAGCAAAAGACTGGGAAGCGACCAGCTAGAGAGCGACAATAGTCATGAACATGCATTAAAGTTAATCAACACCGAATGCAAGCATGAGTAGGATATAATCCATCATGAACATAAATATCGTGAAGGCTATGTTGATTTTGTTTCAACTACATGCGTGAACATGTGCCAAGTCAAGTCACTTAAATCATTCAGAGGAGGATACCACCCTATCATACCACATCACAACCATTTTAATAGCATGTTGGCACGCAAGGTAAACCATTATAAGCTCCTAGCTAATCAAGCATGGCACAAGAAACTATGATCTCTAGTTGTCATTGTGAACATGTTTATTCATAATAGGCTGAATCAGGAACAATGAACTAATCATATTTACAAAAACAAAAGAGGTCGAGTTCATACCAGCTTTTCTCATCTGAGACAGTCCATCATATATCGTCATAATTGCCTTTCACTTGCATGACCGAATGATGTGAATAATAATAATAATAATGCATGTGCATTGGACTAAGCTGGAATCTGCAAGCATTCAATAAACAGGAGAAGACAAGGCAATATGGGCTCTTTTGTCAGATCAACAATAATGCATATAAGAGCCGCTTCAACAATTTAATTATGGTCTTCTCCTATCGACCCCCAAAGAAAAGAAAAGAAATAAAACTATTTACACGGGAAAGTTCCCAACAAGCAAAAGAAGAACAGGAAATCTTTTTGGGTTTTCTTTTCAATTACTACTACAAGCATGGAAAGTAAACTAATTAAAAGCTACAACTAATTTTTTTCTTAAGGTTTTATTAAGCACACAAGAAGAAAGCATAAAAAGGGAAATAAACTAGCATGGATGATACAATGAAAAAGTATGAGCACCGACATCTAGCAATGATTGTGTGAACATGAATGTTATGTTGGTGGGAAATACGTCCTCCCCCAAGCTTAGGCTTTTGGCCTAAGTTGGTCTATGGACATGGTTGGCCTGGCGGATATCCATAGTAATAGTTGGGGTCATACTGCGAAGAAGAAGACTCTGACTGCCACTGGTTGGCAATCATTTCCGGATCCCAATGGTAATTAGACTGTCGTGGAGGATCAACTTGTGGTTCCGACTCTGGCTCTGTGGCTGATGTAGGGTTCCAATAGGCGTGAATAGCCTCTAATGGAACAAGGTACTAGCCTGAAGATAAATCAAACAAGGAAGGAGCAGGCATGGTAATAGTCTCAGGATGATGTTTATGAAAGAACAATTTGTATTTAAGCTCCCGTTCCCTATTATTAACAATAAAATCGTGTGCCACCATACTCTTATAATCTAAATAAACACGAGGCAGCAATTTTTCTTCCTTCTCATAATGCCTAATAGGTATATTAAAATGTGCAGCTAGGCGTGAAGCATAGATGCCTCCAAAGATGGGGCCCTTTGTACGGTTCGGACTTAACTGTTTAGCAATAATACCACCCATACAAATAGAGTTATCACTGAATAAACAGTGGAACAAAATAATGATATCAGGAACACTAAGGTTTCCACAGTTTCCACGATCAATTAAGCAATGACTAGCAAATATTGCAAAGTAGCGTAAAACAGGAAAATGTATGCTAGTGATTCGTGCACCAGAAACCTTTCTCGTTTCCCCTATAGTGATGGTATCAATGAACCCATCCACATCGCCGCAATGTGGTTCCTCTATCGTGCCCTTGCAAGGGATCAAACAAACCCAACAAAAATCATAAAGTGACATCTCGTTGTGCTCATCATATAAATAAAACTCTACCGTAGGTGGTGAGCTCCTAGAATGGAAATGAAAGTATTGCACAAAGATATTGGTGAGTAAGAGATACTGGTCTCGTTGGTCGTGGAGGAAGGCGGTGAGGCCTGCATTTCTCAGCCAATTCATAAAAATCATCATAAATCCCGGCTGCTCTCAAGAAATCATCGGAAGGCCATTCACACAACCGAACCTCTGCGGTGCGAGGCAGATTATATTTGGGCCTCTCTGCTTTTTCATTTTGCTTTTCCTTCGAGCTTCGACTCGATGAGCCCCTCAAAAATCTCTTCATTATTTTCTAAAAAATTCTGAAATTTTTAGTAACTTCAAACAAAAGTGATCCAAGCTCAACAAAATTGATAGCAACAACTCCTACAAGTGCCTAGATCATATATCATGCATCAAAACTACTTTTGACCATATAAATTTGACATGCAAGCTCAAGAACATGGTCGCCTAGGCAACACAAATTTGCAATGAATAAAGAACTAGAACAAAAACTAATTGGACCAATGGAGGAGTCACATACCAAGGAACAATCTCCCCAAGCAGTTTTGTGAGAGGTGCTTTGAGAAAGGAGATCGAAAATCGCAGCAAAATGAGCTAGAACTCGTGCTTGAGCTGGATATTCGTGTTTGTGGGAGGAAGAAGAAGTGTGTGGGTGCAGGAATAAGTGGAGGAGGGCCATCGTGGGCCCACGAGGCAAGGGGGTGCGCCTAGGGGGTAGGTGTCGGTGCACTAGATTAGGGGTACCCTAGTACCCCGAACTTGTGCACGGGCAGTTGCAGCACCCCGCGGCAAAGGCTTGCCGGGTGATCACCAAGATCCCCCAAGGTTCCCTTGAAGCCATCCAAGAACAAAGTATTTAGGCTAAGGAGACAAGACCCCGGCAAGAGGAGCTTGCCGGGAAGGCCAACCAAGGCGCTCCAATGAACTTGCCGCGACGCGCCACGCGCTCCGGCAAGGCAACAAGGCCCCGGCAAGAGGAGCTTGCCGGTAAGACAAACCAAGGTACCTCGAAGCCCGGTGAGGACAAGCTTCCGGACCCGACAAGATAACAACAGCGGCAAGGCGCTTGCCGCGGCAGGCGGCCACTCTACGTCCACGCTCCAGCGCATCCATCAACGTGTCGCTCTGGGGGCCTCTCCGGACATGCGTGGCGGGAGACTGTGCAGCCAGCGGTGCGCAGTGGCATGCGAAGCTGACAAGATCGCCATCATGGCGAACGGTGGCGCCCCTAACGGTCCTTTTCTGCACTGTTCGGGCGACTCAGACGGGCATTTAATGCCCTTGTTCCCTGCCGTCAGGGTTAGGTAGGGTGCACTGTACAAGCAACTATATCAACTACCTCGCTTTTTATGTTTTTACCCTCCTCTGCGTTGCCACCTGTCGGTGACCCCTTTAGTGTATAAAAGGAGGCCCATGCGCAACGTAGAGGGGGTTCGGCTCATAGGTTCGGAGCCTCAGGCAGTTTGCTTGGATCCATTGGTAGCCCAGAGAACATCACACTCTCACTTTGGAGAGCGAGAACACCAGATAATACAACCAGACAAGCAGCAGTAGGAGTGTTATCTCTCCGGAGAGCTCCGAAGCTGGGTAAACTGCTCGTGTGCCTCGCCTCGATCTGCTCTTCGTGCGATCTCCGCCCCCCGCCGAACCGAAAGGGGCCCGGTCCGCTGGCCCCATAGGTGTTCGTGGATCAGTTTCCCCGACATCTTTGGCGCGCCAGGTAGGGGGTGTCGAGATTGTGTGAACCAGATCCGGCGTTCACACGAGCTAGATCCTTATTCCCTTCATCAACATGCCACCGAAGAAGAAGACTTCGGCGGCAGCCGCTCCATCCACGTCACTTCCGCCATCGTTGGAGCAAACGAGTGGTAGGATGGATGCCGGCGGAAGAAAGGACGTCGACGAGGAAGCTCATGATGCCGCCAGGTCCAAGAACAAGGCTGCACAAACCTCGGCGACTGTACATGTTCCACGCCACTCTCAGGAGGCGCAGGATCAACAGCGTCATGGCGCTAGTAGTGCCATACACATGATAGCCCAAGACCAAGCTGGTGGATCTCGGGCCTCTCAAGACCAGCATGCACGCCAGCGTGCTGGCACGAGCGGGGCGCGGTCGCCTGGACGGGATACTGCTCCTTCTAACATAGTTAGAAGTTCGAGCACGTCCCGCTCCTCGCGCCGTCCGCCACTGCCACCCACCACTCCAGCAGAAGCTTTGGCGCGAGCTCAACTTCTCCTAGATTACCCTCCGACGTCGGACAAGATCGACGAATGGAGAGCCACCATTCAGATTCTCATCAGCTACGCCAACGGCGACGCTCCACGGCGGCCGAGCGCGTCGCCGCCGCGACAGGACCGCCGGACGCGAGCCGGTGGCAATGAAACGGGCGAAGGTGCAACTACCATGCAATCACCGCCCCGAAGGCCAAGATCGCCGACTCGCCGGATCCACATCGACAGCGGCTCCACTGCATCGACGGATCCATGAGCTTGTCACGATCAGCGCCAAGTTCTTCATGATCGACAACAAGAAGACGCTCGAACCCGCATCGAGCGCCGAAGAGAAGCGTGACGTCAATCCGACAAGCGCGCTAGGCCCTCTGTTGACATGCATGCGCCAGGGGAACCAGGCGATCTGCCGTACGCGGTAGGTTGTCCTGCGTTCACTCGTGAGCTGCGGCAAGTCTAGTGGCCCAGTACAAAGAACTTCAAGCCAGACGTACCGGAGAAGTACGACGGCAAGACGCATCCGTCAGAGTTCCTCAGCATCTACACCATCGCGGTGCAAGCTGCCGGGGGACGAGATGATAAGATCCTTGCCAACTACTTCCCGCTAGTGCTCAAGCCCAACGTCAGATCCTGGCTCATGCACTTGCCAGACAACTCCATATCCTCTTGGGCTGATCTGTGACATCAGTTTGTCGGCGCCTTTACTGGCGGACACAAGCCTCATGGCCAGGAGAGTGATCTTCATTTGCTCGCCCAGAAGGAAGGAGAGCCCCTACGCAAGTACATTCAGAGATTCAGTAGCGTGCAGCACAACATCCCAGACGTCCACCCTGCCGCGGTGATCAGCGCATTCCATCAGAACGTGCGGAACCGCAGGATGCGGGAGGAAATGGCGATGTGCAAGATCAGGGACGTCAGTGAATTATATGCACTGGCCGACATGTGCGCGCGTGCTGAGGAAGGGAGGAGACTCCCCGGAGAAAATATAGGAGCAGGGGGATCTGACAGTGAAGATGCCGCCCCGACAAGGAAAAACCGGCGGCGGAACAACAGAAGGAGGAAAGGCAAAGAAGTGCTAGTTGTCGAGCAGTCCGGCAACGGTGGTAGCGCCAAGGAAGCCAAAGCTGGCGACTCCGACAAGGAGGCTGCTGCGGAGGTAGCGGTCGCCGACAAGCAGGATGGCACCAACAAGCAGTATTGCAAGATTCACCGCACCAAGGGCCATGATCTTCAGAACTGTAAGAGAGTCGAGCAGCTTGTTGAGCAACAGAAAGCTGAATATGAGCGGCGCGACAAAGAGAAGGCCCAGGAAGGAGCTGGTGGATCCGGCAAGAAATGTCCCGGCCGAGGAGGACGCCACGGCAAGGCCAAGCAGCGGCAAGGAGACAGGCCTCCTCGCGGCCGCGACAAGGATGAAGATGACGGCGACGATGAAGATATGGATGATGAGGAGACTGATGAGCAGGAGTTCCAGAAAGCTACAGAGGTCTTGTGCGTTGACGGTGGTGCTTCTCTACATGCCTCGCACCGCCAACTCAAGCAGTGGGTGCGGGAAGTTAATGCAGCAAAACCACCAGTCGAGTCACGCAAGCCTCTGAAATGGTCCGGCACGCCTATCATCTTTGATATTAAGGACCACCCGGATTGCATAACTGCGGTCGGGTGCTTGCCGATGTTGGTCTCACCAACAATCCGCAACCTCAAGGTCACTAAGATGCTAGTTGACGACGGGGCCGGCTTGAACCTGATCTCCTCCGCGGTGCTCCAGAAGCTCCAGATCCCCGACAGCGAGCTCGAAGAGACCGGCACATTTCAAGGAATCAACCCGGGAAGGAGCAAGCCAAAGGGAAAGATCACATTGCCGGTAACATTTGGCAGTGAGCTGAACTTCAGGACTGAGAGGGTCACGTTTGATGTTGCCAATTTTCCATTACCTTACAATGGAATCCTTGGCCGTCCAGCACTCGCCAAGTTCATGGCAGCCTCTCACTATGCATATAACGTACTGAAAATGCCAGGCCCAATAAGTGTCATCTCTGTCCCTGGCGACAAGAAGGATGCTCTTATCTGTGCCGACAAGATCTACCGGGAAGCAGTAGCCGCAGCAGAACGGAGGACACTTGCCGCTGAAGCTCCCGGGGGGAAGAAGAAGACCAAGTCCGGCAAGAGCTCTGATGCATACTCCGGCAAGCGCACCTCTTCGGAGTGCTGCGCTACCATCGAGGACGCACCATCGAGCTCCACCGGCAAGTGTAAGAAGGCAATGGCAGCTCCACCTGAGACTAAGAAGGTGTCCGCCAAGGAGGATGGCACTGGTGGTACCTTCACCATCAGCGCCACTCTTGACCCCAAATAGGAAAGCGCGCTCGTTGCTTTCCTGCGGGCGAATGTCGACGTGTTTGCGTGGCAACCGTCTGATATCCCCGGTGTTCCCAGGAAAGTGATTGAGCACCACCTTGCCGTCTGTCCTCATGCGCGGCCCGTCAAGCAGAGAGTCAGGAAGCAGGCAGTAGAGCGCCAAGAATTCATCGCAGAAGAAATCAAGAAGTTGGAAGCAGCAGGCCTTGTCAGAGGAGTACTCCATCCCACGTGGTTGGCCAATCCTGTTGTTGTGCGCAAAGCTAACGGGAAATGGAGACTTTGTATTGACTTCACTGATGTTAATAAAGGTTGTCCCAAAGACCCATTTCCCTTGCCACGTATTGACCAGATTGTTGACTCCACAGCCGGATGTGATTTGCTTTCGTTTCTTGATGCATACTCAGGATATCATCAGATCTTCATGGCCGAAGAAGGTGAAGAGAAAACTGCATTTATCACCCCGTGTGGCACGTACTGCTTCGTACAGATGCCTTTCGGTTTGAAGAATGCTGGTTCAACATTTGCAAGGGTAGTCCACCATGCTTTTGAGCCACAAATACACAGAAATGTGGAAGCTTACATGGATGACATAGTGGTCAAGAGCAAGAGCAAGGCGACCTTGATTCAAGATTTAGACGAAACATTTGCAAACCTGCGCAAAATCAACCTCAAGCTTAACCCCGAGAAGTGCGTGTTTGGAGTCCCTTCCGGCAAGCTTCTCGGTTTCTTCGTGTCTCAGCGGGGAATTGAAGCCAATCCCGACAAGATTAAAGCCATCGAGCAGATCGAAGAACCAAAGCGCGTCAAGGATGTACGAAGGCTTGCCGGTTGCGTGGCTGCTCTCAGCAGGTTTATCTCTAGATCTGCTGAGCGCGCCCTGCCATTTTTCAAAATTTTGAAAAAGGCAGGTCCAATGAAATGGACTCCGGAAGCGGAGGCTGCGCTGCAGGATTTGAAGAGATACCTGTCCTCCACTCCAACGCTTGTCACACCTAAGCCGCAAGAGAAGTTGCTGTTGTATATAGCGGCAACCAATCAAGTGGTTAGTGCTGCGTTAGTGGCAGAGAGGGAGGCGGATGATGAGCCAGCAACCATGGCAGATCCATCCAGCGACAAGCAAGGGGCTTCGCCGACAAGCTCTGGTCCCGACAAACGTGGGTTTGCGCAGGAACAAGATGAGATGCCAAGGAGAATGGTGCAGCGCCCAGTCTACTTTGTCAGTTCTCTTCTGCAGGGAGCTAGATCAAGGTACTCTGGTGTGCAGAAGTTGCTTTTCGGCCTCCTCATGGCCTCGAGAAAGCTGCGCCATTACTTCCAAGCACATGAGATCACAGTCGTCACTCGCTTTCCGCTGAAGAGGATACTACAAAATCCAGAAGCAACAGGCAGGATTGTCGAGTGGGCACTGGAATTGTCAAGCTTTGGCCTCAAGTTTGAGAGCACCTCAACTATCCAAAGCAGAGCATTGGCAGAGTTCATAGCAGAGTGGACGCCAACCCCAGATGAAGAAATTCCAGAAACAAGCATCCCCGTCAAAGAGGCAAACAAAGAGTGGCTGATGTACTTTGATGGTGCCTTCTCGCTGCAAGGCGCCGGTGCAGGCGTGCTTCTTGTCGCACCCACCGGAGAGCACCTCAAGTACATAGTCCAGATGCACTTTCCCAAAGAGCAAGCAACCAACAATACTGTAGAGTATGAAGGATTGCTTGCCGGTCTCAGAATCGCAGCAGACCTTGGGATCAAGAAGCTCATTGTCAGGGGTGACTCACAGCTTGTCATCCGACAAGTGAACAAGAACTACCAGAGTCCGTTGATGGAAGCGTATGTCGATGAAGTGAGGAAGCTAGAAGAGCACTTTGACGGCCTACAAATGGAGCATATCCCAAGAGCTCAGAATGATATTGCTGACGGCCTGTCAAAGTGCGCCGCACTAAAGTTACCTGTGGAACCAGGGATCTTTGTGCTTAAGTTGACTCAACCATCCGTAACACCATCAGCTGGACAAAGCAAGAAGAGGAAGTTGGTTTCTGGTGACTACTTTCCGGCGGAGCTTCCCGAAGCCGCTGCCAAGAAAGTCCCCAAGATCAACACCAAGGATGCTGAGGGGCAATCTGCTCCGGCGAGCCTTATGGTTTGTTCCGTTGAAGCAGACGCTCTCGACAAGTTTTGCTCCGGCAAGCTTGCCGGGGAACATCAAGCTCCGGCAGGGTCGCAAGCCCTTGCCGTAGAAGCGGACGTTCCCGCAGCAGCAGATGTGCCTTTAGCCCTTGTTGTCGAGCCACAAGCTCCAGCATGGGCACAGCAGATTGTCCACTTCCTTCAGACAGGACAACTTCCCGAAGAACAAGAAGAAGCGGAAATAGTAGCCCGGCAGTCAAGTATGTACCAGTTTGTCGACAGCATACTGTACAGAAGAAGACTCAACGGTGTGAAATTAAAGTGTATTCGCCGGGAAGATGGACAAAAGCTGTTGGCAGAGATACATGGAGGCATATGTGGCCACCACATAGGCGCAAGAGCACTTGCCGGCAAAGCTTTCCGGCAAGGTTTCTTTTGGCCAACAGCCCTCCAGGATGCAACTGCACAAGTAACCAAGTGTGAAGCGTGCCAGTTCCACTCCAAATAGATACACCATCCAGCTCAAGCTCTCCAGACGATCCCTTTATCCTGGCCATTTTCGGTCTGGGGGCTCGATATCCTCGGCCCCTTCCCCCGAGCTGCCGGGGGCTTTGAGTACTTGTACATCGCAATTGACAAGTTCACAAAGTGGCCAGAAGTGCAGCCAGTGAGGAAGGTGACAGCACAATCAGCAGTCAAGTTCTTCAGGTCGATTGTTTGCCGTTTCGGGATTCCCAACAGGATCATCACCGACAACGGCACGCAATTCACAAGCCGCACCTTCATGCAGTATGTCCAAGACCTTGCTTCGCTTCTGTTGCTCATCCGAGAAGCAACGGTCAAGCAGAGAGGGCAAATGCTGAAGTGCTGCGTGGGCTCAAGACCAGAACTTTTGACAGGCTGCACAGGTGCGGAAGGAACTGGATCAAGGAGCTGCCGGTGGTTCTTTGGTCGATCAGAACGACGCCAAATCGAGCCACTGGCCAGACACCTTTCGCTCTAGTCTATGGAGCAGAGGCAGTTCCCCCACGGAACTCGTATACGGGTCACCTCGAGTTCTCGCTTATGATGAGCTTGAGCAAGAACAGCTGCGGCAAGACGACACACTGCTCCTTGAGGAAGATCGTCTTCAGGCTGCTGTACGAGCTGCTCGATACCAGCAAGCTTTGCGCCGCTATCATAGCCGCAAAGTTAAAGCCAGAAGCTTCGAGGAAGGCGACCTTGTTCTTCGGCGCGTTCAATCCGCCAAGAATTCCAACAAGTTGACGCCGAAGTGGGAAGGCCCTTATCGGGTGAGACAAGTCACAAGGCCTGGCACTGTCCGCCTTGAGATTGAAGATGGCATTCCAGTGAGCAACTCCTGGAACATAGAACATCTTCGTAAGTTTTTCCCATAAGGCGCGGTTGCCGGAACCCGTTCCGGCAACCACCTTTTGTACAAGTCTTGCCGCTGTTGCATGTAATCCTTTGTACAAAGCCGGGCACAGACCCCGTGCATAAGTAAAACCCCATGTGCTCCGCACAGCTTGTCCATTTCATGCGTTAGTTCCTTTCTTGCATGTGATTATCTGACACTTTGTGCAGCACTTACATCCGGTAAGCAGTAACGAGCCGAAGTGCTCCATATTATTATTTTCTCTTCTTTCTTTTTCTTTTAAAAGGAAAAGAAGGTTCTCTCGCACACAAGTTTGCCGGGGGGAAGGAGAAGATTGTGGTGTGGGCCAGGCGTCGTTCAAACAAAGACTTGCCTTACCGGGAAGCAAATAACAGAAAAGCTAAGTTGCCAAAGTTTGAGCAATCACTTTTTTAAATTTTTGAGTTATCTTCCTCGAACGACCCTGCTTTGTATGGAAAACCTGTGCGCGGAGGAACCAACTCGTGGCTAGTTGCGCCCTTACTTTGTTTCGAGTCCGCTCAACAGCTTAAGCGTGCTGCATCTAGTCACGACAAGGTTTCTTGTCGTAAGCAGCGCCGCCAGCAGGCTGCTGAAGTTCCGCACTCAGCGCTCGCGGCTCGGGCGCCTGCGCCGACAAGTTCCCTAGAAGCGTAGGGTGAAAACATACAAAGGAAGGAATCTAGTAAAGGAAATAACATTGCAATTGATAGACAGAAATAAAGTTATATTACAAAGATAACTTGTCACAGCTCTAACAGATTGTTTTCATAACATGATCAGCAGCGACAAGGGAAAAGAAGAAATGGGAGGCCTAATCTACGCGTCCGCCCTCGACTCGCTTGATCTCGCTCACGTTGTCCACAATGGGTGCGACAAGGGCCTTGAGTGCATCCAGATCGGCGTCAGGCGGCAAAGATCGGAGGATGTTGGTGAAGCTGAGGCCCGGATTGCGGAAGGCTACCTTCATCAGCACCTTCTGGAGAACCCCGGCGCAGATTTTGCGTGACTCGTCGGCCAGCTGCTTCGGGATCCTCTCCCGGAGCCGCTGGAGTGCCGTTGCCACGCCCTTGAAGAATAGGCTGAGCTTGGCGCTGGGTTGAAGGCTCTCATCGGAAGGATACCCAAAGTCATCCATCCCCAGCTGCGCCAGCTCCTCGTTGATGACGGCGGCAGTGTTCACCAGGCCCTCGGTCCAGTGCTCCACCGTGTCTCTGAACGAGTTCTGGGTAACTGCAATGCTCTCCAGTAGCGCAACGTCAGCCTTAACCTTCTCCGCCAAGGTCTTCTCCCGCTCCTTGGCGGCCTCCAGTGTCTGCGTCAGTGTGGCCAACTTCAGCTCCAGGTCTGCTTTGGAATCCTTGGCGGCGCTGAGCTCCTTGCCCCTCTCAGCGAGAAGGCCTTGCAGCTCACCATGGGCGGCAGCATCCTTCTCGCGCTCACGCTTGAGCGCGGCAATCTCCTCGCCGCTCTTCCCAATATCGGCCTCCAGCCGCGCCACCTTCTCCTCTAGCTCCTTATTGGTGGCCTCTGCAGTTGCCGCGGCATCCTTTGCCTCCTTGAGCGCCCCGCCAAGTGCTCGCTCGCGCTCAGCGAGCTCTTCCTCGTAGCTGTCGAGGTGGGCCTTCCGCTGCACTAGCTCGCCTTCCCGCGCGGACTGCTTCTCGGCAGCAAGCCTTTGTTCCTCCTCAGCCTCGGCCTTCTTGAGAAGAAAGGCCGTGCGCTCCTCGTCTACTCGCTCCCGCTCCTGCGCCAGGGATCGAAGAGCTTCTTGATTTTGTCCCCGGAGCTCCTCCGCGCGCTTCTCCATGTCAACTCCCGCCTTCACGACAAGCACTTCCCGGGAAGCCAGCTTCGCTTGCCGGGTGCGGTAGAGTGACAGCAGCTTCCGCAGCAGCTGCTCCTCCTCAGGCTCGCCGTTGCTGCTGCCGGGCGCGTCAACCAATGACAGCCCAGCAGAGGCGAGCACCTCCCCGTCAAAAGTCTCCCCCTCGACTGGCGCCCTGGAGCTCGACGCCCAGGGTAGCTTGATGAAGATGTTGTCACCGGCCTGCAAGTAGGCGTCGGGCTGGGGCTCCTCTGAGCCCGGCTCCGCGGAAGCGGCAGAGGGTTCGGCGGTCGGTGCAGCGCCCGGCGCTCCTGCAGCCTCAGGGTCATCAGTGCGATCGCCCGATCCCTCGCCGGCTTCCGCAGCAGCAGCCCCGGCGGCCTCCTCGCCGGCGGTCTCATCAGCACCGGCACCTTCCTCGCCGGCGCCCTCTGTCTCCATTGGCTCAGCCGAAGATGGGTCTGAAGAACGAAGAAGGGAGAAAAATCAATCAAAAATTCAAGGAAAGAAAAACAGAAGAAGCAGAACCCAAGGGAAAGTTTTTGGGCAAGTGGATTACCTGCGCCAAGATCTTCAGTTGCGGCCTCGGTCGCCGCAGGATCAGCAGTGCGGTCCCTTGCCGGAGAGTCCCCCCTTGCCGGAGAGCGCTCCCTTGCCGGGGACTCCTCCCTTGGCGGCGCAATCGAAGCAGGTGGCACTTCGGGACCGGCCTCCGGGCGCTCCTGATGAGGCTGCTCTGCTCCTGCACAAATCAACAAGCAAGATATCAACAAAGGAAAAAGCACTCAAGCGCGCCCGACAGCAGAAGGCTAAACTATGAACTTACGCTGGGGGCTGCGCTGGGGGCTGCTCCGAGGGGTGATTGCCGGGTCCGTCAAGGTGGTCTCGGACCCACCTCCTGCCGACGCGATGGGGTCATCCTCGATGACGATCACCGCGGCCTTGGCCCTCTTCGCCGCTCTCTGGGCCAGTGTTCTAAAAAAAAAAGAGTCCAGATTGGAGCAAGTCAGATACAAGATATAAATAGCAAGATTGAAGGATTATAAGAGCATCAAAGAAACTCACTCTTCTTCCTCCTCGTCGAAGCTGAGCGCAGAAAGATCGAAGTCCGGCCCTCCTCCGGTGCGGCGAGGTGGAGTAGGATCCCTTGCCCGCTTGGCGGGGGGCAGTGGCAGTGGTCCGGGAAGATCCCGCTCCAGTTGCCGCTGCTGCGTGAGGCGCTCCCGCGGCAACATTGCTTGCCGCGGTAGAGCGCGTCGCGCGGCTTGGTGGCTGTGGAGCCGGCTGCAGCCCTGCTGCGTCCCCGGCCCTGCGAAGGCGCCTCCTTGGCGGGGTCGGGGGCTCCTCCTGCGGTAAGCTCTCTGAAGGTTCAGCCTCCTCCTCGCCGGCCTCGCTCGACTCGGCTTCGGAACCAACAGGCTCCTCCTCGCCCATGAACTCCGCGCGTTCGGCAAGGTTTGCCGCCTCTGCAGCCTCCGCCTCCTCCACAGTGAACCCAAACGCACCCGCAGCAGCTGCGGCCGCAGCCTCTTCCGCCCTAGTAGCGATGAGTTGCAGCTCCTCGTCGGTGGTGTCACGGTGAGGCTCTTCTGCTCGTCAGCGCGGACTGCAATTCCTCCAAGGTGTCGAAGAACGCTCGCACAACATCGTCCGCAGGCTCTTGCCAAGTTGGGATGATGCCGTGTGAATCGCACAACGGCATCATGGCGCGGATCCGGTCAAGCGAAGAGTTATTGCACAAAGGAACTACGCCCCTCGGCAGTGTGAATGGGTGCTGGGGGTCACGTTTGAATAATTCCAAGAGCATTGCGTCCAACTCCAAGACAGTGAAGTTGTAGTTGAGGCCCGGCCGCAGCCTCATGATGTCCGCTGAATTCTTTAATTCCCAGGAGGGCCTCCTCCTCTCCTGCAGGGGGGCAATGCGGCGGCGGAGGAAATCTGCCCCGACAGCACCTACGGTGAGCCCAGCAAGCCTGAGGCGAAGAATCCTAGTGATGGCGATCTTCAGCCTCTCGTCTTCCGGGGCCATGTTGCTCCAGTCATTGCCGCGCACTATTGGAGTTTGGCGCACGGCGGTGAAGGGCTGCGGATCCTCCTCGACGATCCAACACCACTCCGCTCTCCACTCCTCCCACTTGCTGCGAAGCTCACCCTCCAAGTACGCCTCTTTCTTGCCGACTCTCGAGACCCAGGCAATCCCTCCGGCAAGCGGCTCTCCTCTCTCTACCCGAGGTATGAAGAAGTGGCGGAAAAGGGCTACACTAGGGTGGACTCGGACAAAGTTTTCGCACAAGTGTGCGAAAACCGCCATGGTCAGGACAGCATTGGGGGTGAAGTCAAGGAGGCGGAAGCCATATGTGTTCATAATGTCACAAAAGAACTCCGAGAAGGGCGGGCAGAGCCCGCAATAGAAGAATAGCGGGAAGAACGGGTACCCATTTGGAGCCGACTCCGAGGCAGCGGCCGGGAGTACCCTCGTGCGCGGATGCGCACGCGTCTCCGTCGCCCAAAAGAGGTAGAAGTACTCCCTCAGCTCCTGCACTCCGAGCTGGGGGGTGAAGATCGCCCGCTCCTTCCACAGCGCGGCGAGCCGCTGCGCCTCGGCCGACTTCACGCCCTTTCCCTTGTCGGCTTTCGGGGCCATGGCGGAGGTGGTGGAGAAGGTCGACGGCGTGGTGATGCTGGTGGCAATGGGGGGGGGGGCGGAGCGCTTCTCTCTCGGCTTCGAGAAGAAGAGGGGAGCGGCGGAGTTTGTGAAGAAGGAGTAGCAGCAAGCAGCAAGGGGGAACGAACTGCCCCTATTTCCTCTGCTTATAAAGAGGGACGGGGCGGACGTTTCGGCCTTCCGCTTAAACAACCACCCACGATCTCTCCCATGATGCCGCATTCAACGCATGCTGTTATGGGAGAGTGCGGTGGATACGGAACAAGATTTGGCGTGGCCCAGCCCGCGTGTGCCCGTGCCCTGTATTGGGCCTGGCCCAACAGCGCTCGACACCGTGTCTGGCCCAGGCCCGGGGGCTCCTGTCGGTGCACTAGATTAGGGGTACCCTAGTACCCCGAACTTGTGCACGGGCAGTTGCAGCACCCCGCAGCAAAGGCTTGCCGGGTGATCACCAAGATCCCCCAAGGTTCCCTTGGAGCCATCCAAGAACAAAGTATTTAGGCTAAGGAGACAAGACCCCGGCAAGAGGAGCTTGCCGGGAAGGCCAACCAAGGTGCTCCAATGAACTTGCCGCGATGCACCACGCGCTCCGGCAAGGCAACAAGGCCCCGACAAGAGGAGCTTGCTGGGAAGACAAACCAAGGTACCTCGAAGCCCGGTGAGCGACAAGCTTCCGGACCCGATAAGATAACAACAGCGGCAAGGCGCTTGCCGCGGCAGGCGGCCACTCTGCGTCCACACTCCAGCGCATCCACCAACGTGTCGCTCTGGGGGCCTCTCCGGACGTGCATGGCGGGAGGCTGTGCAGCCAGCGGTGCGCAGTGGCATGCGAAGCTGACAAGATCGCCATCGTGGCGAACGGTGGCGCCCCTAACGGTCCTTTTCTGCACTGTTCGGGCGACTCGGACAGGCATTTAATGCCCTTGTCCCCTGCCGTCAGGGTTAGGTAGGGTGCACTGTACAAGCAACTGTATCAACTACCTTGCTTTTTACGTTTTTACCCGCCTCTGCGTTGCCACCTGTCGGTGACCCCTTTAGCGTATAAAAGGAGGCCCATGCGCAACGTAGAGGGGGTTCGGCTCATAGGTTCGGAGCCTCAGGCAGTTTGCTTGGATCCATTGGTAGCCCAGAGAACATCACACTCTCACTTTGGAGAGCAAGAACACCAGATAATACAACCAAACAAGCAGTAGTAGGAGTGTCATCTCTCCGGAGAGCTCCGAAGCTGGGTAAACTGCTCGTGTGCCTCGCCTCGATCTGCTCTTCGTGCGATCTCCGCCCCCCGCCGAACCGAAAGGGGCCCGGTCTGCCGGCCCCATAGGTGTTCGTGGATCAGTTTCCCCGACAGTAGGACGCGCCCTCCACCCTCGTGGCCAGGTGGATGCCCCTCCTGTTGTGTTCTCAGTGCCAAATATTCTCAAATATTCCAGAAAAAATCATATTTAAATTTCAGGGCATTTGGAGAACTTTTATTTTTGAGGTATTTTTATATTGCACGAATAATTCAGGTAACAGACGGAAAATACTTATTTTATTTTATTTAATATAAATAATAGAAAGTAAAAGGAAGGTATAGAGAGTTGTGCCTTCTAGTTTCATCCATCTCATGCTCATCAAAAGGAATCCACTAACAAGGTTGATCAAGTCTTCTTAACGAACTCATTCCGAATAACATGGAATCGGAGAAATTTCGAATAACACTATGTTACCTCAACGGGGATATGCACATCCCCAATAATAAGAATATCATATTTCTTTTTGACAGTAGGTAGGGGAAATTCAGAACCTCCAATAATAATCGATGGAATTTTTCCAATAGAGTTGATATTATGAACTTGAGGTTGTTTCCTCGGAAAGTGTACCGTATGCTCATTACCATTAACATGAAAAGTGACATTGCCTTTAGTGCAATCAATAACAGCCCCTGTAGTATTCAAAAAGGGTCTTCCGAGAATAATAGACATACTATCATCCTCGGGAATATCAAGAATAACAAAGTCCGTTAAAATAGTAACGTTTGCAACTACAACAGGCACATCCTCACAAATACCGACAGGTATAGCAGTTGATTTATCAGCCATTTGCAAAGATATTTCAGTAGGTGTCAACTTATTCAAATCAAGTCTACGATATAAAGAGAGAGGCATAACACTAACACCGGCTCCAAGATCACATAAAGCAGTTTTAACATAGTTTCTTTTAATGGAGCATGGTATAGTGGGTACTCCTGGATCTCCTAGTTTCTTAGGTATTCCACCCTTAAAAGTATAATTAGCAAGCATGGTGGAAATTTCAGCTTCCGATATCTTTCTCTTATTTGTAACAATTTCTTTCATGTACTTAGCATAAGGATTCATTTTAAGCATATCAGTTAATCACATACACAAAAAGATAGGTCTAATCATTTCAGCAAAGCGCTCAAAATCCTCATCATCCTTTTTCTTGGGTGGTTTGGGAGGAAAAGGCATGGGTTTCTGAACCATGGTTCTCTTTCTTTACCATGTTTCCTAGCAACAAAGTCTTTCTTATCATAACATTGATTCTTCGATTGTGGGCTATCAAGATCAACAGGAGGTTCAATTTCTATATCATTATCATTACTAGGTTGAGCATCATCATGAATATTATCATTAACATTATCACTAGTTTCAGGTTCATTACCAGATTGTGTTTCAGCATCAGAAATAGAAATATCATTTGGATTCTCAGGTGGTTGAGCAATAGGTTCACTAGAAGCATGCAAAGTCCTATCATTTTTCTTTTTCCTCCTTTTAGAAGGACTAGGTGCATCTATATTATTTCTCTGAGAATCTTGCTCAATTCTCTTAGGGTGGCCTTCAAGATACAAAGGTTCCTGAGTCATTTTACCACCTCTAGTCATAACTCTAACAGCATTATAATTTTTCTTACTATTCAATTCATTGAGCAAATTATTTTGAGCCTTAAGTACTTGTTCTACTTGAGTGGTAACCATAGAAGCATGTTTACTAATAAGTTTAAGTTCAC
Source organism: Triticum aestivum (assembly GCF_018294505.1). Lineage (NCBI taxonomy): Eukaryota > Viridiplantae > Streptophyta > Magnoliopsida > Poales > Poaceae > Triticum > Triticum aestivum. Next base: position 520,780,209 of record NC_057803.1, on the reverse strand, counting down.
CTTTGACATTAGCCATATAATCACCCAAGTGTTCAAGCATATTTGAATTGTATTTCAATTGTCTACCAAAATAAGCATTGAAGTCTTCTTGCTTAACCATAAATTTATCAAACTCATCTAAGCATGGGCTAGCAAACTTAGTAAATGGGATTTCAGCTTTATCATATCTATAGAGAGAATTTACCTTTACTACCTGTGTCGGGTTATCAAGACCATGAGTTTCTTCAATAGGTGAAGGATTAAGATCATATGTTTCTTCAACAGGCGGTAAATTAAGACCGTGTATTTCTTCAATAGGAGGTAAGTTCTTAACATCTTCAGTTTTAATACCTTTTTCTTTCATAGATTTCTTTGCCTCTTGCATATCTTCAGGACTGAGAAATAGGACACCTCTTTTCTTCGGAGTTGGTTTAGGAATAGGCTCAGGAAGTGTCCAATTATTTTCATTTGTCAACATATTATTCAATAGAATTTCAGCTTCATCCGGTGTTCTTTCCCTGAAAACAAAACCAACACAACTATCCAGGTAATCTCTGGAAGCATTGGTTAGTCCATTATAAAAGATATCAAGTATTTCATTTTTCTTAAGAGGATGATTAGGCAAAGCATTAAGTAACTTGAGAAGCCTCCCCCAAGCTTGTGGGAGACTCTCTTCTTCAATTTGCACAAAATTATATATATCCCTCAAATCAGCTTGTTTCTTATGAGGAGGGAAATATTTAGCAGAGAAGTAATAAATCATATCCTGGGGACTACGCACACAACCAGGATCCAGAGAATTAAACCATATCTTAGCATCACCCTTTAATGAGAACGGAAATATTTTAAGGATATAAAAGTAACGAGTTCTCTCATCATTAGTGAACATGGTGGCTATATCATTTAATTTAGTAAGATGTGCCACAACAGTTTCAGATTCATAGCCATGAAAAGAATCAGATTCAACCAAAGTAATTATATCAGGATCAATAGAGAATTCATAATCCTTATCAGTAACACAGATAGGTGAAGTAGAAAAAGCAGGGTCAGGTTTCATTCTAGCATTAAGAGATTGCTGCTTCCATTTAGCTAATAACCTCTTGAGCTCGTATCTATCTTTACAAGCTAAAATAGCTAGAGCAGCTTCTTTTTCAAAAACATAACCCTCAGGAATAACAGGTGATTCATATTCATTAGAGGGAGAGTCTTCATCATCACTTACATCAATATTATCATATTCAATATTTTCATTCTCTCTAACCCTAGCAAGTTGTTCATCAAGAAATGTACCAAGTGGCACACTAGTATCAAGCATAGAAGTAGTTTCATCATAAGTATTATGCATAGCAGAAGTGGCATCATCAATAACATGCGACATATCAGAACGAATAGCAGAAGCAGGTTTAGGTGTCGCAATCTTACTCAAAATAGAAGGTGAATCAGGTGCAGAGCTAGATGGCAGTTCCTTACCTCCCCTCGTAGTTGAGGGATAAATCTTGGTTTTTGGATCTCTCAAGTTCTTCATAATGATAAGCAGATATAAATCCCAAGTGACTCGAATAATAGAGCTATGCTCCCCGGCAATGGCGCCAAAAAATAGTCTTGATAACACACAAGTATAGGGGATCGCAACAGTTTTCGAGGGTAGAGTATTCAACCAAAATTTATTGATTCGACACAAGGGGAGCCAAAGAATATTCTCAAGTATTAGCAGCTAAGTTGTCAATTCAATCACACCTGGAAACTTATCTGCAGCAAAGTATTTAGTAGCAAAGTAATATGATAGTAGTGGTAACGATAGCAAAAGGTAATGATAGCAAAAGTAATGTTTTTGGTATTTTTTAGTGATGATAGCAATAGCAACGGAAAAGTAAATAAGCAAAGAACAATATATGGAAAGCTCATAGGCAATGGATCGGTGATAGAGAATTATGCCGGATGCGGTTCATCATGTAACAGTCATAACCTAGGGTGACACAGAACTAGCTCCAATTCATCAATGTAATGTAGGCATGTATTCCGAATATAGTCATACATGCTTATGGAAAAGAACTTGCATGGCATCTTTTGTCCTACCCTCCCGTGGCAGCGGGGTCCTAATGGAAACTAAGGGATATTAAGGCCTCCTTTTAATAGAGTACGGGACCAAAGCACTAACACATAGTGAATACATGAACTCCTCAAACTACGGTCATCACCGGTAAGTATCCCGATTATTGTCACTTCGGGGTTAACGGATCATAACACATAATAGGTGACTATAGACTTGCAAGATAGGATCAAGAACTATCATATATTGATATAAACATACTAGGTTCAGATCTGAAATCATGGCACTCGGGCCCTAGTGACAAGCATTAAGCATAGCAAATTCATAGCAACATCAATCTTAGAACATAGTGGATACTAGGGATCAAACCCTAACAAAACTAACTCGATTACATGATAAATCTCATCCAACCCATCACCGTCCAGCAAGCCTACGATGGAATTACTCACGCATGATGGTGAGCATCATGAAATTGGTGACGGAGGATGGTTGATGATGACGATGGCGACGGATTCCCCTCTTCGGAGCCCCGAACGGACTCCAGATCAGCCCTCCCGAGAGGTTTTAGGGCTTGGCGGCGGCTCCATATCGTAAAACGCGACGAATCCTTCTCTTTGATTTTTTTCTCCCCGAAACCAAATATATAGAGTTGGAGTTGAGGTCGGAGGAGCTCCAGGGGGCCCACGAGGTAGGGGCGCGCCCCCCACCCTCATGGCTACGGTGTGGGCCCCCTGGTCTTCATCTTTTGCATGGATTTTTTATTATTTCCGAAAAGATGTTCCGTGAAGTTTCAGGTCATTCCGAGAACTTTTGTTTCTGCACATAAATAACACCATGGCAATTCTGCTGAAAACAGTGTCAACCCGGGTTAGTTCCATTCAAATCATGTAAGTTAGAGTCCAAAACAAGGGTAAAAGTGTTTGGAAAAGTAGATACGACGGAGACGTATCCAAGCTCAACCATGTTGGATGATCCATGGCAATATAATTTATCTTAGATGTAAGAAAACATAACCCATTATGTTGTCTTCCTTGTCCAACGTCAACTCTTTAGCATATCATATTTTAATGAGTGCTCACAATCATAAAAGATGTCCAAGATAGTATATTTATATGTGAAGACCTCTCTTTCTTTATTACTTCCTATTAATTGTAACGATGACCAAAACTATGTTTGTCAACTCTCAACAACTTTTATTCATAATACTCTTTATATGTGAGCTCATTACTCTCCATAAGATCCTTATGTTCTCTTTTATTTCTTCTTATTCTTTTCTCTTTTCTTTTATTCACTCAAGATCATGGCAAAATAATCAAGCCCTTGACTCAACACTAATCTTTATTATATAGCTCACGGACTCGATTACATGGAGGGATCATAAAGCAAAACTCAAAACTAGATCATACTAAAAACTTTTATTCTACTAGATCAAAATATTATCAAAAGGATCGAACTAAGAAAAACGGTAAAGATGAAGGTGATGGTGATATGATACTGGGGCACCTCCCCCAAGCTTGGCAGTTGCCAAGGGGAGTGCCCATACCCTTATGATTATGTCTCCTTGGTTGGTGAAGAAGATGGTGGTGGTGATGGATAGTCGCACATCGAGCGTAGGAGGTCTTCTAACTTGCGGATATGCCCTTGAGTGCGATGATATGCTCCTTCAGCAAAATATTTTCACGTGCGAGATACTTGTTTTCTATACGAGCTAACTCAATCATCTTGAAAGCTTCGATCTCAATTGGGGTAAGAAGATTTTGATCAAGTTGAAGGATGTCTTCTGTTGCCGGAACTTGGTCCTCCATGGCCTTATTGATCCCTTCATCCTTGTTGATCTCCATGGGTTCTTCTCTCTTCAGCTCTATCTTCATTAGCCAAGCATCGTTGCCCTCATTGTTGGAGGAGGAGGGAGACGACATGATGCTTGGCTTTGACAACCTGGCAGAAAACAACTCGACACAAGAACAGGAGATTTTTGTGTGATACGGTGGTCAAAACCTTCAGGAGATTATATAATGAATTTTTACCGACCAAAATACGTAACATGCAAGAAAATGGAGTCCGGAGAGCACACGAGGTGCCCACGAGGCAGAGTGGCGTGCCTAGGGGGTAGGGCGCGCCCTCCACCCTCGTGGAGTCCTCGTGTCCTTCCCGGACTGCTTCTTATTTTTCTATTTTTCTAAATATTCCAAAACGGAGAAAAATTGCCAATAGAACTGTTTTGGAGACGGTTTACTTACCGTACCACGTACCTATTCCTTTTTGGGGTCTGAAACGTTCCGGAAAGTGTCCCTTATGTATTCCTCCGGGGTTATGATTTCAATAACATTGGTTTCAACATTTATAGGATTACATGAGATATAATGTTTGATTCTTTGACCGTTCACCACCTTCGGATTTGTGCCTTCGAAGTTGTTGATTTTTATGGCACCGGAACGATAGACCTCCTTGATAATGTAAGGACCTTCCCATTTAGAGAGAAGCTTTCCTGAAAAAAATCTTAAACGAGAGTTGTATAGCAATACATAATCACCTACATTAAACTCACGCTTTTGTATTCTTTTGTCATGCCATCTTTTTACTTTTTCTTTAAACAATTTGGCATTCTCATAGGCTTGGGTTCTCCATTCATCAAGTGAGCTAATGTCAAATAACCTCTTCTCACCGGCAAGTTTGAAATCATAATTGAGCTCTTTAATAGCCCAATAAGCCTTATGTTCTAGTTCGAGAGGTAAGTGACATGCTTTTCCATAAACCATTTTATACGGAGACATACCCATAGGATTTTTATATGCAGTTCTATAGGCCCATAATGCATCATCAAGTTTCTTGGACCAATTCTTTCTAGATCTATTAACAGTCTTTTGCAAAATTAATTTGAGTTCTCTATTACTCAGTTCTACTTGACCACTAGACTGTGGGTGATAAGGAGATGCAATTCTATGATTAACATCATACTTAGCAAGCATTTTACGGAAAGCGCCATGAATAAAATGTGAACCACCATCAGTCATTAAATATCTAGGGACTCCAAACCTCGGAAAAATAACTTTTTTAAGCATCTTAATAGAGGTGTTATGATCAGCACTACTAGTTGGAATAGCTTCTACCCACTTAGTAACGTAATCAACAGCAACTAAGATATGTGTATACCCATTAGAGGCAGGAAAAGGTCCCATATAATCAAAGTCCCCAAACATCAAATGGTTCAATAACAAGTGAATAATTCATAGGCATTTCTTGACGTCTACTAATATTACCAATTCTTTGACATTCATCACAAGATACAACAAACTTACGGGTATCCTTGAAGAGAGTAGGCCAATAAAAATCGGATTGCAATACCTTATGTGCAGTTCTATCTCCAGCGTGGTGTCCTCCATAAGCTTCGGAGTGACACTTGCGTAGAATCTGTTCCTGTTCATGCTCAGGTACACAACATATAATAACACCATCTACTCCTTATTTATAAAGGCGTGGGCCATCCCAGAAGTACCAACTAAGGGTGATAGATGTCTCATTAAAGAATTACCAACTAAAGATACCTAGATCTATCCTTGGTTTTATGCCTAGCTAGGGGCGTTAAACGATAGCGCTTGTTGGGAGGCAACCCAATTTTATTTTTATTTATTGCTTTTTGCTCCTGTTTAGTAATAAATAATTTATCTATCCTAGGTTTTGATTGTGTTTTTTGTGTTTAATTAGTGTTTGTGCCAAGTAGAACCATTGGGAAGACTTGGGGAAAGTCTTTTTAATCTTGCTGTAAAAAACAGAAACTTTAGCGCTCACGAGAATTGCTGCCATTTTTATTTGGAAAGTGATATTTAGTTAATTTTTTTTGCAGATTATTAATATATAAATTACTCACTTCCATAAATTTATTTTAGAATTTTTGGGGTTCCAGAACTTGTGTTAGCTACAGATTACTACAGACTTTTCTGTTTTTGACAGATTCTGTTTTTCGTGTGTTGTTTGCTTATTTTGATGAATCTATGGCTAGTAAAATAGTTTATAAGCCATAGAGAAGTTGGAATACAGTAGGTTTAACACCAATATAAATAAAGAATGAGTTCATTACAGTACCTTGAAGTGGTGTTTTTTTTCTTTCGCTAACGGAGCTCACGAGATTTTCTACTTTAAGTTTTGTGTTGTGAAGTTTTCAAGTTTTGGGTAAAAGATTTGATGGATTATGGAACAAGGAGTGGAAATATCCTAAGATTTGGGATTCCCATGGCACCCCAAGATAGTCTAAGGACACCTAAAAGCCCAAGCTTGGGGATGCCCCGGAAGGCATCCCCTCTTTCGTCTACTTCCATCGGTAACTTTACTTGGAGCTATATTTTTATTTACCACATGATATGTGTTTTGCTTGGAGCGTCTTGTATTATTTGAGTCCTTATTTGTTAGTTTTCCACAATCATCCTTGCAGTACACACCTTTTGAGAGAGACACGCATGATTCGGAAATTGTTAGAATACTCTATGTGCTTCACTTATATCTTTTGAGTTATATAGTTTTTGCTCTAGTGCTTCACTTATATCTTTTAGGGCAAGGTGGTGGATTTGTTTTATAGGAACTATTGTTCTCTCATGCTTCACTTAGATTATTTTGAGAGTCCTGCAAAACAGCGTGGTAATTTGCTTTAATTATGTTAGGCATTCAATATTAATAAAAAATAAATCTTATGAGTGTGTTGAATACTATGAGAAGTTTGATACTTGATAATTGTTTTGAGATATGGAGATGGTGATATTAGAGTGGTGCTAGTTGAGTAGTTGTGAATTTGAGAAATGCTTGTGTTGAAGTTTGTGATTCCCGTAGCATGCACGTATGGTGAATCATTAAGCGAAGAAGTTGGAGCATGAATTATTTATTGATTGTCTTCCTTATGAGTGGCGGTCGGGGACGAGCAATGGTCTTTTCCTACCAATCTATCCCCCTAGGAGCATGCGCGCAATACTTTGCTTCGATAACTAATAGATTTTTGCAATAAGTATGTGAGTTCTTTATGACTAATGTTGAGTCCATGGATTATACGCACTCTCACCCTTCCACCATTGCTAGCCTCTCTAATACCGCGCACCTTTCGCCGGTATCATACACCCACCATATACCTTCCTCAAAATAGCCACCATACCTACCTATCATGGCATTTCCATAGCCATTTCGAGATATATTGCCATGCAACTTTCCACCATTCCGTTTACTATGACACACTCCATCATTGTCATATTGCTTTGCATGATCATGTAGTTGACATTTTAGTTGTGGCAAAGCCACCGTTCATAATTCTTTCGTACAAGTCACTCATGCATCATTGCTATCCTGGTATACCGCCGGAGGCATTCATATAGAGTCATACTTTGTTCTAGTATCGAGTTGTAATCATTGAGTTGTAAATAAATAGAAGTGTGATGATCATCATTCATAGAGTATTGTCCCAAAAAAGAGAAAGGCCAAAAAAAGGGCCCAAAAATATATATATAAAGGGACAATACTACTATCCTTTTTCCACACTTGTGCTTCAAAGTAGCACCATGATCTTCATGATAGAGAGTCTCCTATGTTATCACTTTCATATACTAGTGGGAATTTTTCATTATAGAACTTGGCTTGTATATTCCAATGATGGGCTTCCTCAAAATGCCCTAGGTCTTCGTGAGCAAGCGAGTTGGATGCACACCCACTTAGTTCTTTTTGTTGAGCTTTCATATACTTATAGCTCTAGTGCATCCGTTGCATGGCAATCCCTACTCACTCACATTGATATCTATTAATGGGCATCTCTCCACCCCGTTGATACGCCTAGTTGATGTGAGACTATCTTCTCCCTTTTTGTCTTCTCCACAAGCACCATTCTATTCCACATATAGTGCTATGTCCATGGCTCACACTCATGTATTGCGTGAAGATTGAAAAAGTTTGAGAACACCAAAAGTATGAAACAATTGTTTGGCTTGTCATTGGGGTTGTGCATGATTTAAATACTTTGTGTGGTGAAGATGGAGCATAGCCAGACTATATGATTTTGTAGGGATAACTTTCTTTGGCCATGTTAGTTTGAAGAGACATAATTGCTTAGTTAGTATGCTTGAAGTATTATTATTTCTATGTCAATATTGAACTCTTGTCTTGAATCTTTCGGATCTGAATATTCATACCACAATTAAGAGAATTACATTGAAATTATGCCAAAGTAGCATTCCACATCAAAAATTCTGTTTTTATCATTTACCTACTCGAGGATGAGCAGGAATTAAGCTTGGGGATGCTTGATACGTCTCCAATGTATCTATAATTTTTTATTGTTCCATGCTATATTATATCTTGTTTTGGACATTATTGGGCTTTATTATACACTTCTATATTATTTTTGGGACTAACCTATTAACCGGAGGCCTAGCCCAGAATTGTTGTTTTTTGCCTATTTTAGAGTTTCGCAGAAAAAGAATATCAAACGGAGTCCAAACGGAATGAAACCTTCGGGAACGTGATTTTCGGAACGAACATGATCCAGAGGACTTGGACCCTACGTCATGAAAGCAACCAGGAGGGCACGAGGTAGAGGGGCGCCTACCCCCCCCTCCCCCCAGGCGCGCCCTCCACCCTCGTGGGGCCCATGTTGCTCCACCGACGTACTTCTTCCTCCTACATATACCTACATACCCCCAAACTACCAGATACGGAGCTAAAACCCTAATTCCACCATCGTAACTTTCTATACCCGTGAGATCCCATCTCGGGGCCTTTTCCGGAGCTCCGCCGGAGGGGGCATCGATCATGGAGGGCTTCTACATCAACACCATTGCCTCTCCGATGAATTGTAAGTAGTTTACTTCAGACCTTCAGGTCTATAGTTATTAGCTAGATGGCTTCTTCTCTCTTTTTGGATCTCAATACAAAGTTCTCCCCCTCTCTTGTGGAGATCTATTCGATGTAATCTTCTTTTCTGGTGTATTTGTTGAGACCGATGAATTGTGGGTTTATGATCAAGTTTATCTATGAACAATATTTGAATCTTCTCTGAATTCTTTTATGTATGATTGGTTATCTTTGCAAGTCTCTTCGAATTATCAGTTTTGTTTGGCCTACTAGATTGATCTTTCTTGCAATGGGAGAATGCTTAGCTTCGGGTTCAATCTTGCGGTGTCCTTTCCCAGTGACAGTAGGGGCAGCAAGGCACGTATTGTATTGTTGCCATCGAGGATAACAAGATGGGGTTTATATCATATTGCATGAGTTTATCCCTCTACATCATGTCATCTTGCTTAAAGTGTCACTCTGTTCTTTTGAACTTAATACTCTAGATGCATGCTGGATAGCGGTCGATGTGTGGAGTAATAGTAGTAGATGCAGAATCGTTTCGGTCTACTTGTCACAGACGTGATGCCTATATACATGATCATACCTAGATATTCTCATAACTATGCTTAGTTCTGTCAATTGCTCAACAGTAATTTGTTTACCCACCGTAATACTTATGCTCTCGAGAGAAGCCACTAGTGAAACCTATGGCCCCCGGGTCTATTTTCCATCATATTAATCTTCCGTCAACAAGCTATTTCCTTTTCTGTTTATTTTGCTTTCTTTACTTTGCATCTTTATCATAAAAATACCAAAAATATTATTGAAAGAACATGCGGTGCCCCCATGTTTGGTTTTGGTAATTGATGACAATCTCTATGGACTAATGGTTGCCTTGAGTTATATTTGAAGGTTTTGTCCATAGGCTTTTCTTGGAGTACATGTGTTGGTTTCAAGGAGAGTTCGTGTCGACCAAGGTGCTATTCAAGGAATTACCTAAAGATTGGTCTTGTGAGAGGTTGATCAAGACTAAGTTAAAGAGTGAATCAAGATGATCAACCCACAAAGTGTAGAAGATGTACCGAGAGGGATCAAGTGATCCCATGGTATGGTAAGCATTGTCAATTACGCTTTGTGTACTAACCCATGGTCTTCGTGAGGGTTCTTTATGGGGTTAGGTTGCGGTGTGCAAGTTCAAGTGGAGCATCACGAAGAGATCAAATGAGTGAAGCTTGTAGTCCTTTGTTGTGACAATGGACTTGTGAAGATGTGCGGAAGAGTGGCTCACCCATAGTGGAGTATGGGGGAGCAATCAACTAGTCTTCATCAAGTCAACACAATCAAGAAAGGTTGCGGTGTGCAAGTTCAAGTGGAACATCACGAAGAGATCAAATGCTTGAAGCTTGCCATCCTTTGTGGTGACAATGGACTTGTGAAGATGTGCGGAAGAGTGGCTCACCCATAGTGGAGTATGGGGGAGCAATCAACTAGTCTTCATCGAGTCAACCCAATCAAGAAAGGTGGTCCAACCTGAGGGAGTCAAGATCGTCATCATCTAGCTCAAGTGGACCATGTGCAAGGCAAAGGTTTGCCCTTGATAGGTTTTCTATTTTACCGATCTCATGATGGTAGTTGGGAGACCGGGTTATAGGATCAATTGTCATACTATCAAGGGGGCTCTCGATGAGTAGCTTGATCGTATCGTTCGCTGAGAGCTCAAACCATTGCATCCTTGCATCATCTTTCTTGGTTCTTGTTTGGTTCTCTTTGAGAGTCTTAGAGCTTATGGTCATCTTGATGACAAGCTCGAGTTCATCGAAAACGGAGTTCACATGCTTCTTCTATGATGTTTTCGATGTTGGAGGTTTTGCCGGTTCTTCTCAGTTGGAGGTTTCACTCCTCTATTTGTTGGCATACCTCCCCTGCCTCTTCTTACTAGAACTTGTTTTGATGCTACTCGTCGTCTTGTTTCCAACAAGCTTGAGTTTGCTCAATTCGGAGCTCATATGCAGAAGTTATGGCAGTTCTGGTTTTCTTGAGTGTGGTTTTTGTCAGGGTCCCAGCGGTAGTACCGTGGTACCCGGCGGTAGTACCGCTGAGGAGTCACAAGCAGCAGTACCGCTCCGCAGCGGTAGTACCGGCGGTGACTCCGTAGCAGTACTACCGTTGGCTTACCAGGTCCCTACCGCATTGATTCGAGGGGTCTTTTTCTGTGTCGGATTGTGCGGTACCTCACTGTGGCAGTACCGCTCCTTAGCGGCAGAACCGCCCTTCCTCCGCGGTAGTACCGCCCGATTCTCTCTTTCTCTTTACCCTTCATTCTGCGCGGCAGTACCACCGAAGGGTGCGGTAGTACCGCCTAACCCAGCGGTAGTACCGCTGTCTCCTATGGCACTACCGCCCCAAGGTTCATGTTTTGTTGCTCCTTTTCCCTGTTTCTTCCACCTAAGCGGTAGTACCGCTCGTGGAGCGGTAGTACCGCTCATGTGCGGGCTGAGCACATAACGGTTGGATTTTCCCCCTCCTATAAAAGGGGGTCTTCTTCCCCAATGAACCTTATCTTTTGAGCTCGTGTTCTTCCCCCATTGTTGACCTTCTTCGAGCTTGCTAACTCTCAATCCCTCCATGGATTCTTGCTAGTTTTTGAGGGAAAAGAGAGAGGAGATCTAGATCCACATTTCCACCAATCACTTTCTTCTCTATGTGAGGGGAACCCCTTGGATCTAGATCTTGGAGTTCTTGGTGTTCTCTTTCTTGTTCTTCCTCTCATTTTCCTCCCTAGCATTAGTTTCTTCGGTGGGATTTGAGAGAGAAGGACTTGGGCACTCCGTGTGCCCTTGCCATTGCATTTGGTGCATCGGTTTGAGTTCTCCACGTGATACATGGAAGTTACAAGTTGAGAAGCTTATTACTCTTGGGTGCTTGGTACCCTTGAGCTTGTTCCTCTTGGGTGCTTGGGCACCCTAGACGGTTGTTGGTGTTCGGAGCTCAATCATTGTGGTGCAAAGCTCTGGGAAAGCATCGGGGTCTCCAATTAGGTTGTGGAGATCGCCCCGAGCAATTTGACGGGTACCGGTGACCGCCCCCAAGGGTTGCCAAAGTGTACGGGTTCGGTGACCGCCCCCAAGGGTTGCCATTTGTACGGGTTCGGTGACCGCCCTCAAGGGTCCCTTAGTGAAATCACGGCATCTTGCATTGTGCGAGAGTGTGAGGAGATTACGGTGGCCCTAGTGGCTTCTTGGGGAGCATTGTGCCTCCACACCGCTCCAAACAGAGATTAGCATCCGCAAGGGTGTGAACTTCGGGATACATCATCATCTCCTTGTGCCTCGGTTATCTCTTACCCGAGCCCTTTACTTATGCACTTTACTTTGTGATAGCCATATTGTTTCTTGTCATATATCTTGCTATCACATAGTTGCTTATCTTTCTTAGCATAAGTTGTTGGTGCACATAGGTGAGCCTAGTTGTTTTAGGTTTTGTGCTTGGCAAATTAACCGCTAGATTTATTCCGCATTTGTTCAAGCCTAAACCGTAATCATTTTAAAACGCCTATTCACCCCCCCCCCTCTAGGCGACATCCACGATCTTTCCATTATCTTATCATATCTATCAGATCTCAGTTTCGTAAGTGATCGTGAAGGGATTGGCAACCCCTTTATTGCGTTGGTTGCGAGGATTTTATTTGTTTGTGTAGGTGCGAGGGACTCGTGCGTGGCCTCCTACTGGATTGATACCTTGGTTCTCAAAAACTGAGGGGAATACTTACGCTACTTTGCTGCATCACCCTTCCCTCTTCAAGAGAAAACCAACGCAGTGCTCAAGACGTAGCAGCAGCGAAGTCCTTCTGATCAAAAGCTGTACCATCTTCCTTCAAACTTGGATACCCAGTAGCTACCTCATCTGGGTCTAGCTCTGGTACCCATGCCTTAGCACGACTCAAGGCCGTCATGGCATCGGCTCTTGCACATGACCATTTGATCTCTTGAATCCTTGCAGGCAGAATTGACAATGTTTTCAAGACGGTGCTCAACAGATTGGGTCCTTGATTTGTTGGTGAAATTGTGGCTAGCATGCGTTGAGCTCCAGTATACAGCTGTTCAACAAGCGTATATACGGCTTTCAGCTTCACTAGCGTATCTTGACTAAGATTGCTGCTCCTTGGACCTATATAACAATTGTGGAATAGTCAGTGGCGGTTTATAATATCAAATGAAGAGATTCAAGTTGAATGCTGGTAAGGCGACTCACCAAAGATAGCAGAAACCATCTGGGATACACGGTGCTTTAAACCGGTAAGCTCAGTGGTCACCTCTTGAAGAGCCGCTTCAGCTTTCTCAGCCCGCTGCGTCAAAGCAGTCTTTTCCTCAGCCCAGGCATTTCTTTCAGCCTCAAAACTAGTTTTCAATTTTTCTGTTTCAGCCACGCTAAATTGGAATTTTGAATCCACTTTCCGGGTCTCAGATTCTTGATTCTCCAGTCGGGTCTTTGCATCAGCCAATTGTGATTGAAGTTCAGCAATAGCGTCCTGTAAAAACATAGATTTACAAACACATTTATATCCGGATTACAGGAATATAAGTCCCAAGCCTTTTGCAAGCAACAACACTTGGCACTTGGGGGCTAATGCCTACTGAAGAGTTCTTCCTACAGCGGTTTATATGATTAAGTCCCAAGCACTTTACAAGCAACAGTACTTAGCACTTGGGGGCTAATGCATATTTGCTCATATTTCATTACTACTTTGTGATGACCCGACAATGCCGCAGACAACCACAGCCGGTTCATGGGGGCTACATGAGTAAGTTCTGATCTTTAATCAACGATGAGTACCGGTTCATTCATGCTGATTAAACCGGCCCTTGGGGGCTACGGATGCAATGTTGATCATTAAAACCCGGCTTAAGTGAAAGACAACTTTTTTTCTCAAAGATGCTTTATACTCATTGATATTCTAAAGTCTTCAGCATATTCAATTCTATTATACATGGTAGACTTGGGGGCTGACAGGATATGCATACTGTACTTAAGCCGGAATTCATACCTCATATTTTGTATGCATCTGCTTCACCATATCGATTTCAAGATCGCGGCTGGTATGCACTTGGTTGAGGTAGCCAGAGAGTACTTCACTGCTCCTCAATTGAGAATAGTGGGCAACATCAAATCTCACTTTCCACTTTTCAATAAACTCCTGTTTAGCAGAGTGTTTGGCCAAGACAGTTGGATTTCTCGGTTCTGTAAAACCGGTGCCAGTGATCATAACATCGTCGGCTTGTGTCTCCGACGATTTAAGTGGGCTTGATGGTTTAGTATTCAAAGGATTGAGTACTGAATGGTCACCAGAAGGGTCAGGAATCTCTGGTGGGGCTTCATGGGCAGGTTCTTCTGGTTGTCTTTCAGAAGCGTCTGATGCTGGGAGTGACTGCTCCGGTGCAGGGACTTTAGGATCTTCAACCGGCTTGGTCACCTTTGCCTTCTTGTTAGGCTTTGCTTTTCCACTGCACGGTTCATGAGACATCAGTACAAGTATAAGAGCATAAGGAGATAGAAAACAAAATAGATGTTACCCAGGGGCAGTCTTGAAATCCAGTAGCTGGGTTTGAGATGAATCGTCGGAGGAAGAGCAAGAAACCTCCTGATAGTTTGAATCGGAAGGAGTAAGTGGCTGATGAATGAGACCTGCCAGGGGGTAAAAAGAGTTAAGTTTGGAAAGACCTTGTTTTGCCATTTTCGTGGAGCTAGAGTATTTAATAAGCCGGACGATAACTCTTCACCTCCACTAGTCCGAGTTTGTCACCGGCTCTCGTGCTGCTGTTGCTTCAAAAGAAAGTGAGGATCCAAATGAGCTAAGGGGTGCGAAAAGCTTACTTTCTGGGTTACCCGTCGAATTTTATGTCTTGGCAAAGGCTCTGAGTCGGACGAAATTACCTCTTCTTCAGCTACTTGGTTGGCCCCCATGTCATCCTGGGCATAATCAGTGTCAATAAGGTAATTGAAAAAAGAGCCAAGGGAGTCAAGGGCCACCTCCGACTCAGAGCTGTCATCCAGTTCAAACATGCTGGAGGCGCTTGATTTCTTCTTATTTTTCTTAGTGGTTTTCTTGGCGGCTTTCTTGGCAGCCCTGGCATTCTTGGCAGCTTCATGGTTGTATTTCTTCTTCCAAAAATTAGAGTCAGCCTGTGAAAAGTCTTCAAAGTTGAGTTAATAAAGCATTTAAATGATGAGGTAAAAGTAAGTAAATTAGAGACTCACATCCGGTGGCGGGTTAAGTTTGCAGAAAGGGTTCAGACCCACTTTGCTGCAATCTTCTGGATCTTCATTCAAAAGGGACTTGGTCATTTTGTTGATTGCCTCATCAGTTAAAAGCACAGAGCTGTGGTGCAGAGGATCCTTTATACCACCAGTATAAGTACACATTAAGCCGGGCCGGCGACTCAAGGGTATGATTCGCCAAGAAACCCAGCACCGAACCAAGTCAATGCCAGTTAACCCATTTCTCGGCAGAGCCTTGACCTTTGCAATGGTGGGAGCAAGCTTTGCACGTTCAGCAGTAGTAAGCTTTTCAGGAAGAAGATGCTTTGAGTCAAGACGCTAGACCCGATAACCCGGCAATGGATTCTCGTCAGCCGGAGAAGTATCTTTGCAGTAAAACCATGTCTGATTCCAATCTTTGGGGTGACTCGGCAAGCAGGCATAGGGGAAGATAGCATCTCTTCTTTGTTGAATTGAGATTCCGCCTAGTTCCAGGCTGGGTCCATTCGTAAACTCGTTTTGGCGGTTCAAATAAAAATATTCTCTAAAGAGTTCAATGTTGGGCTCCTCTTGAAGGTATACTTCGCAGAAGACTTGAAAGTTGCAGATGTTTGACATGGAATTGGGTCCGATGTCTTGAGGATGGAGTTGAAAGAAGTGTAGCACGTCTCGGAAAAATCTAGAACCGGGCGGTGAGAAGCCCCGATTCATGTGATGAGTAAAAACAATGACTTCGTCATCCTTTGGCTAAGGTCTTTCTTCGCCTGTATCAGGGGCGCGATAATGCATGACATTCTTTGCTGGCAAGCACCCGATTTTGACAAAGTCTTTGAGTGTGTTTTCAGTGACAATGGAGGGAACCCAGTTACATGAAGTGACTGTCTTTGGCGGTATTGTGAAGAGAGAAGCCTAAAGGAAAGAAAAAAATTGCCACATTAAGTTGATTCATTAAGCCGGAAGTAAAAAAGCTACAGTATATATTCCGAATGGCGGCTTAAATGGGGCCTAATGATATATGGATAATTATAACTGGTGATGTAAGCCGTCGTGACAACAATGGTACTCAGCATCTATCAAAAGCAATTTTACTAAGTGTTGGGACAAACATGTTTCACAGATTGGAGCTATAAGATTGGATCTGCAGAAGTTCAGAGAAATGAAATAAAATCTAAACCTAAGGTGACGGCAGCAGAAAAGTGGGGATGCCTAGATGAGATCTGTTGCAATGAGGATATGTTATGATATTAAAACACAAGTCTTAAACTGTTACTGCACAAGATCTGTGTTGTTTTCAGATCAAAACTATGCAATCTAAGAAAGAGAAGGGGGAATGGTGATGAATGCCGATGAACAGGGAAACCCTAAGGTAGATTTATTAAGAGGAAAGGTGAATGCTTACCGACACTGGTGAACTACGGACGGGCGCCACGGCGTTCTGGTTCGTTCAGGGTGATGCAGCGGCCGTAGTTGAAGCAGTGAACGAAGGTCGACAGCGGTGGAGGTCGGGCGCACTCGAGCGTTGCGAGGAAGAAGATGAATACGAGAAGGCAAAAGGGGGAGAGTGAAAAGAGGACCCGTGGCCCTATTTATAAGGCTGGAAGTATAAGTGGCATGCGCAGGAATCGAGGAGACAAGAAAATGGATATGTGACGGCGTGAGCACCTCGATTTTTGGAGGATCATTAAAAGAGAAGATTTATTAAGATTTGGGCGGTATATAATATTAATAATAACATGTGACGTTACGGTGGGGTACCGCAATCTCAGGAGATGACATCATGGCGGGTTACAATATCTCACAAGAAGATGAAGACGGATTTTTTCTAAGTGCTGAAGATTGACATGAACAAAGTTCAAATCAACCTGGGGCCTAATGTTGGGGATATGACTATTGGATATGACCCGCCCAGGAGGGGCCAAGTTATCCCAATGTCGGTTCATAAACCAAGCCCATGAATATGTTGAAGATGGAGGTTCGTGTAGTAGGCTTGTTAAAGGGCCCAAAACCCAAAGGCGGCTTAAGGCCCGTGAGTGTAAACCGCCATGTATATGTGACTTGTATTGTAAGGCATGTAAGATAAGTCATCGGGCCGGACACGTTTGTATGAGCCGGCCGGGACTATGTAAGCCACGGGGCATCAACCCGTGTATATAAGGGGACGACCCGGCAGCGGCTTAGGGTAGGAGACAACAGATCGAAAGCCAGGCTAAGCGTATTCGCTCCTTGGTAATTGAAACCCTAGCAATACCACCTCAAACTGGATTAGGCTTTTACCTTCACCGTAAGGGGCCGAACCAGTATAAACTCATTGTGTCATTTGTCCTGTTTTAACCCCTTTAAGCTAACTACGTCACAATGGCTCCACAACTAAGTCCTTCCACTAGGAAATCTGCGGTGACAATTCCACGACAATGATGGTGGTGGTGATGAGGTAGTGGCAAGCTTATCCTCCGGCTTCCATGGCAGCAGCTCACCATCATAAGAGGAAGCACGAGTCTCGCGAGTCCTGCAACTGGCAGCCAAACTCATACCTTTAAATCTTGCCTCATATTCAAAGACTTGATTTTGGAGATCATAGATTTGGCTTCGCAGAAAGTTGATTTGATCATTGAGGGTGAAGACGATGCCCTTCATGGACCGGCCATCCACCTTGTGATCATGGGCGAAATGCGTAATCATGAGGTGATTGGCACTGAGTCTGTGCTCCACCATCCCCTTGCACTTGAAGACCTCCTGCTCCATGGCTTCGAGCCTCGCCTCCACGGTTCCCTTCCCCCTGGGTCCCTCTCGAAGAACTTGTCCTTGGAGGAGCTCGGTGAGGCCATAGCAATCTAGATCTGTCGAAAACAACAAGAAACAAGAACATAAGTTTCTTCGCGGTGCGGTGGTCCATATGTCTGGGGGTATATAAAGATTTTTTATCTTGGGAAACAAGCAAAACAGAAGGAAAACGGAGTCGGGAAGGTTCCTGAGGTGGGCACAACCCACCTGGGCGTGCCAGGCAAGGTAGGCGCGCCCTGGTGTATCGTGTCCTCCTCTTTTGCCTTCCTGGTTGTTTCTTATTTTCCAAAATTTTGTTATATTCCAAAACTGTCATAAAATATTTTTGCAGATTTTACGTAGTCTGTTTACTTACCGTATCACGTACCTCCTCTTTTTTAGAGTTTTGGAGTGTTCTGGAAGGTTTCTTTTATGTGCTCCTCCGGTGTCATGGTTTTAATAATATTGCTTTCAACATTAATAGGCATACCTGAGATATAATGTTTGATTCTTTATCCATTGACCACCTTCGGGTTTGTACCTTCGGCATTATTAATCTTGATAGCTCCAGAGTGATAAACCCCTTTGATAATATATGGTCCTTCCCATTTGGAAAGAAGTTTTCCTGCAAAGAATCTAAAATGAGAGTTGTACAAAAGAACATATTCACCAACTTTGGATTCCCACTTTTGGATCCTTTTGGTGTGCAATCTTTTAACCTCTTCTTTGAATAGTTTGGCATTTCCATAAGCTTGGGTTCTCCATTCATCTAGTGAGCTAATATCAAATAACCTATTTTCACTGGCAAGTTTGAAACATAGTTGAGTTCTTTAATTGCCCAATATGCTTTATGTTCTAACTCAAGAGGCAAATGTCAAACTTTTCCATAAACCATTTTATAAGGAGACATACCCATAGGATTTTTATAAGCTGTTCTGTAAGCCCAAAGTGCATCATCTAATTTCTTAGACCAATTCTTTCGGGACCTATTGACAGTTTTTTGTAATATTAGTTTTCTTTCTCTATTCCTAAGTTCAACTTGACCGCTAGATTGAGGATGATAAGGTGATGCAATTCTATGGTTAACATCATATTTAGCAAGCATTTTACGTAAAGCACCATGAATAAAGTGGGAACCACCAACAGTCATTAAATATCTAGGGACTCCAAACCTTGGGAAAATAACTTCTTTAAGCATTTTAATGGAGGTGTTGTGATCAACACTACTAGTTGCAATAGCTTCTACCCACTTAGTAACATAATCAACAGCAACCAGAATATGAGTATACCCATTAGAAGAAGGAAAAGGTCCCATATAATCGAAACCCCAAACATCAAATGATTCAACAGCAAGTGAATAATTCATAGGCATTTCCTGAAGCTTGCCGATATTACCAATTCTTCGTCATTCATCGCAAGATAAGACAAACTTACGGGCACCCTTGAAGAGAGTAGGCCAATAAAAACCAGATTGTAATACCTTGTGAGCAGTTCTATCTCCCGCATGATGTCCTCCATAAGCTTCGGAATGACACTTCCGTAGGATTTGCTCATGTTCATGCTCAGGTACACAATGTCTAATAATACCATCTACTCCTTCTTTATAAAGATGTGGGTCATCCCAAAAGTAATATCTTAAATCATAAAAGAATATTTTTTTTCTTTTGTTGGTATGTGAAACTAGGTGGTATATATTTAGCAACAATGTACTTAGCATGGTCAGCATACCAAGGTGTGTTATGAGAAACATTTATTGCAGCTAGTTGTCCATCAGGAAAACTATCATCAATAGGTAGTGGGTCATCAAGAATATTTTCTAACCTAGACAAGTTATCAGCTACGGGGTTCTTAGCTCCTTTCCTATCAGTTATATGTAAATCAAATTCTTGTAGCAAGAGAACCCACCTAATGAGTCTAGGTTTAGCATCTTTCTTTTCCATAAGATATTTTATAGCAGCATGATCAGTGTGAATAATTACTTGAATCAGCAATGTAGGATTTGAATTTATCACAAGCAAACATAACTGCTAAAAATTCTTTTTCAGTAGTAGCATAATTTCTCTAGGCACTATCTAGAGTTTTACTAGCATAATGGATAACATTTAATTTTTTATCAACTTTTTGTCCTAGAACAGCACCCACAACATAATCACTAGCATCACACATAATTTCAAAAGGCAAGTTCCAATCAAGTGGTTGAACTATAGGTGCAGAAGTTAAGGTTTTCTTAAATGTTTCAAAGGCTTCTACACAATCATCATCAAAAACAAATGGAATATCCTTTTGTAAAAGATTTGTAAGAGGCCTAGAAATTTTTTAGAAGTCTTTAATAAACTTCCTACAGAAACCAGCATGACCAAGGAAACTACGAATACCTTTTATATCTTTAGGACATGACATTTTCTCAATTTCATCAACTTTAGCTTTATCCACCTCAATACCTCGTTTGGAAATTTTATGTCCCAAGACAATACCTTCATTAACCATAAAGTGGCACTTCTCCCAACTCAAGACAAGATTAGTTTGCTCACATCTCTACAAAACTCGATCAAGGTTGGTTAAGCAATCATCAAAAGAAGTTCCATAAATGGTGAAATCATCCATGAAAACCTCAACAATATTTCCACAAAAATCAGAGAATATAGCAGTCATACATCTTTGAAAGGTAGCAGGTGCATTGCATAAACCAAAAACATACGTCTATAAGCATAAGTTCCAAAAGGACAAGTAAAGGTGGGTTTCTCTTGATGAGGTTTTGAAATGGGTATTCGAGAAAAACTAGGGTATGCTTAGATAATCTTTCGAGCATTTGATCAATGAAAGGCAATGATCTTTTCTAGTAGCTTTATTTAATTTTCTAAAATCAATTGCCATTCTATAACTAGTAAGTATTCTTTGTGGAATAAGTTCATTTTTATCATTAGGAACAACAGTAATACCTCCTGATGTCTACTACACAACCTTCTTCTTGTAGACGTTGTTGGGCCTCCAAGTGCAGAGGTTTGTAGGACAATAGAAAATTTCCCTCAAGTGGATGACCTAAGGTTTATAATCAGTGGGAGGCATAGGATGAAGATGGTCTCTCTCAAACAACCCTGCAACCAAATAACAAAGAGTCTCTTGTGTCCCCAACACACCCAATACAATGGTAAATTGTATAGGTGCACTAGTTCGGCGAAGAGATGGTGAGACAAGTGCAATATGGATGGTAGATAAAGGTTTTTGTAATCTGAAAATATAAAAACAGCAAGGTAACTAATGATAAAAGTGAGCACAAACGGTATTGCAATGCTAGGAAACAAGGCCTAGGGTTCATACTTTCACTAGTGCAAGTTCTCTCAACAATAATAACATAATTGGATCATATAACAATCCCTCAACATGCAATAAAGAGTCACTCCAACGTCACTAATAGCGGAGAACAAACGAAGAGATTATTGTAGGGTACGAAACCACCTCAAAGTTATTCTTTTTGATCGATCTATTCAAGACCCCGTAGTAAAATAACACGAAGCTATTCTTTCCGTTCAATCTATCCTAGAGTTCCTACTAGAATAACACCTTAAGACACAAATCAACCAAAACCCTAATGTCACCTAGATACTCCAATGTCACCTCAAGTATCCGTGGGTATGATTATACGATATGCATCACACAATCTCAGATTCATCTATTCAACCAACACAGAGAACTTCAAAGAGTGCCCCAAAGTTTCTACCAGAGAGTCAACATGAAAACGTGTGCCAGCCCCTATGCATAAGTTCACGAGGTCACATAACTCGTAAGTTGATCACCAAAACATACATCAAGTGGATCACGTGAATATCCCATTATCACCACAGATTAGCACATGCAAGACATACATCAAGTGTTCTCAAATCCTTAAAGACTCAATCCGATAATATAACTTCAAAGGGAAAACCCAATCCATTGCAAGAGAGTAGAGGGGGAGAAACATCATAAGATTCAACTATAATAGCAAAGCTCGCGATACATCAAGATCGTGCCAAATCGAGAAAACGAGAGAGAGAGAGAGAGAGAGAGAGAGAGATCAGACACATAGCTACTGGTACATACCCTCAGCCCCGAGGGTGAACTACTCCCTCCTCGTCATGGATAGTGTCGGGATGATGAAGATGGCCACCGGAGAGGGATTTCCCCCCTTCGGCAGGGTGCCGGAACAGGTCTAGATTGGTTTTTGGTGGCTATAGAGGCTTGCGGCGGCGGAACTCCCGATCTCAGTTTCTTTCTGGAAGTTTGGGTATATATAAGAGGTGTTGGAGTCAGGAACAAGTCAGGGGGATCCCCGAGGCGGCCATGAGGTAGGGGGCGCCCAAGGGGTAGGGCGCGCCCCCCACCCTCATGGGTGCCTCCGTGGGCTTCTTATGGTCCAAAAATTATCTCCATGAATTTTCAGGTCAATTGGACTCTATTTGGTTTTCCTTTTCTGAATACTCAAAAACAAGGAAAAAAACAGAAACTGGCACTGGGCTCTATGTTAATAGGTTGGTCCCAAAAATAATACAAAATAGCATAGAAATGCATATATAACATCCAAGATTCATAATATAATAGCATGGAACAATCAAAAATTATAGATACGTTGGAGACGTATCAAGCTTCCCCAAGCTTAATTCCTACTCGTCCTCGAGTAGGTAAATGATAAAAATAGAATTTTTGATGTGGAATGCTACCTAACATAATTATCAATGTAATTTTCTTTATTGTGGCATGAATGTTCATATCCAAAAGATTCAAGACAAAATTTTAATATTGACATAATAATAATAATACTTCAAGCATACTAACAAAGTAATCATGTCTTCTCAAAATAACATGGCCAAAGAAAGTTCATCCCTACAAAATCATATAGTTTGGCTATGCTCCATCTTAATCACAAAAAATATTCAAATCATGCACAACCCTGATGACAAGCCAGGCAATTGTTTCATACATTTGATGTTCTCAAACCTTTTAAACTTTCACGCAATACATGAGCGTGACCCATGGACATAGCACTATAGGTGGAATAGAATGGTGGTTGTGGAGAAGACAAAAAGGAGGAAGATAGTCTCACATCAACTAGGCCTATCAACGGGCTATGGAAATGCCCATCAATAGATATCAATGTGAGTGAGTAGGGATTGCCATGCAACGGATGCACTAGAGCTATAAGTGTATGAAAGCTCAAAAATAAACTAAGTGGGTGTGCATCTAACTCGCTTGCTCACGAAGACCTAGGGCATTTTGAGGAAGCCCACCATAGGAATATACAAGCCAAGTTCTATAATGAAAGATTCCCACTAGTATATGAAAGTGACAACATAGGAAACTCTCTATCATGAAGATTCCCCTTCTCTCTTTTTCTCTCATTTTTTTTGTTTTTTTGGCTTTCTCCTTTTTTTATGGCCTCTTTTTCTCTCATATTTATTTTTCGTCCGAAGTCTCATCCCGACTTGTGGGGGAATCATAGTCTCCATCATCCTTTCCTCACATGGGACAATGCTCTAATAATGATGGTCATCACACTTTTATTTACTTACAACTCAAGAATTACAACTCGATACTTAGAACAAAATATGTCTCTATGTGAATGCCTCCGGCGGTGTACCGGGATGTGCAATGAATCAAGAGTGACATGTTTAAAAGAATTATTAATGGTGGCTTTGCCACAAATACGATGTCAACTACATGATCATGCAAAGCAATATGACAATGATAAAGCGTGTCATAATAAATGGAATGGTGGAAAGTTGCATGGCAATATATCTCGGAATGGCTATTGAAATGCCATAATAGGTAGGTATGGTGTATGTTTTGAGGAAGGTAATGGTGGGTGGTATGGTACCGGCGAAAGTTGCGCTGCACGAGAGAGGCTAGCAATGGTGGAAGGGTGAGAGTGTGTATAATCCATGGACTCAACATTAGTCATAAAGAACTCACATACTTATTGCAAAAATCTATTAGTTATCGAAATGAAGTACTGCGCGCATGCTCCTAGGGGGATAGATTGGTAGGAAAAGACCATCGCTCGTCCCCGGCCACCACTCATAAAGAAGACAATCAAAAAATAAATCATGCTCCGACTTCATCACATAACGGTTCACCATACATGCATGCTACGGGAATCACAAACTTTAACACAAGTATCTCTCAAATTCATAACTACTCAACTAGCATGACTCTAATATCACCATCTTCATATCTCAAAACAATCATAAATAATCAAACTTCTCATAGTATTCAACGCACTTTATATGAAAGTTTTCATTACACCCATCTTGGATGCCCATCATATCAGGACTAAATTCATAACCAAAGAAAATTACCATGTTGTTTAGGACTCTCAAAATAATATAAGTGAATCATGAGAGTATACTAATCATGATGCCCCCGATTCAATCGTACACTAATCATGCACGCAAATGTGTACGATCAAGATCAGGGACTCACGGGAAGATATCACAACACAACTCTACAAATAAAATAAGTCATACAAGCATCATAATACAAGCCAGGGGCCTATAGGGCTCGAATACAAGTGCTCGATCATAGACGAGTCAGCGGAAGCAACAATATCTGAGTACAGACATAAGTTAAACAAGCTTGCCTTAAGAAGGCTAGCACAAACTGGGATACAGATCGAAAGAGGCGCAGGCCTCCTGCCTGGGATCCTCCTAAACTACTCCTGGTCGTCGCCAGCGGGCTGCACGTAGTAGTAGGCACCTCCAGAGTAGTAGTCGTCGTAACCGAAGGTGGCATCTGGATCCTGGGCTCCAACGTCTGGTTGCGGCATCCGAGAAGAAGAGGAAAACGAGGGAAAAGAGGGAGCAAAGCAACCGTGAGTACTCATCCAAAGTACTCGCAAGCAAGGAGCTACACTACATATGCATGGGTATATGTGTAAAGGGCCATATCGGTGGACTGGACTGCAGAATGCCAGAATAAAAGGGGGATAGCTAATCCTGTCGAAGACTACGCTTCTGGCAGCCTCCGTCTTGCAGCATGTAGAAGAGAGTAGATTGACGTCCTCCAAGTAGCATCTCCAAGTAGCATCGCATAGCATAAACCTACCCGGCGGTCCTCTCCTCGTCGCCCTGTTAGAGAGCGACCACCGGGTTGTCTGTGGAACTTGGAAGGGTGTATTTTATTAAGTATTCGGTTCTAGTTGTCATAAGGTCAAGGTACAACTCCAAGTCGTCCTGTTACCGAAGATCACGGCTATTCGAATAGATTAACTTCCCTGCAGGGGTGCACCACATAACCCAACACGCTCGATCCCATTTGGCCGGACACACTTTCCTGGGTCATGCCCGACCTCGGAAGATCAACACGTCGCAGCCCCACCTAGGCTCAACGGAGAGGCCAGCACGCCGGTCTAAACCTAAGCGCGTAGGGGTCTGGGCCCATCGCCCTGAGCACACCTGCACGTTGCGTACGCGGCCGGTGAGCAGACCTAGCAACCTCCATTACAAAGGAAGTTGCGTTAACGCAGTCCAACCCGGCGCGCGCCGCTCAGTCGCTGACGTCACGAAGTGCTTCAGCTGATACCACGACGTCGGGATACCCATAACTACTCCCGCGTAGATGGTTAGTGCGTATAGGCTCGTAGCCAACTCAGATCAAATACCAAGATCTCGTTAAGCGTGTTAAGTATCCGCGAACGCCGAACAAGGCCAGGCCCACCTGTCTCCTAGGTGGTCTCAACCTGCCCTGTTGCTCCGCCACAAAGTAACAGTCGGGGGCCGTCGGGAACTCAGGCCCACCACTACCTGGATGGAGCCACCTGCCCTTTCAGCCCCCTCATCAGAATCACTTGCGGGTACTCAATGAGATGACCCGACTTTAGTCACCATCTGTATAGTATGTATGTATGTAGTATATACCCGTGATCACCTCCCAAGTGATCACGGCCCGATAGTATAGCAAGGCAGACTGACCAGAGTGTAGGGCCAATGATGATAAACTAGCATCCTATACTAAGCATTTAGGATTGCGGGTAAGGTATCAATGACTGTAGCAACAATGACAGGCTATGCAACAGAATAGGAGTAACCGAACAATAACATGCTACACTACTCTAATGCAAGCAGTATAGAGAAAAATAGGCGATATCTGGTGATCAAGGGGGGGGGGCTTGCCTGGTTGCTCTGGCAAGAGATAGGGGTCCTCAACTCCGTAGTCGAACTGGGCAGTAGCAGCGTCGGTCTCGTAGTCTACCGGAGAGAAGAGGGGGAAGAAACAATGAATACCAAGTAAACAGATGCATATCGATGCATGACATGTCAAGTAACGATGCTAGGTGTGCCCAATCGCGGTAGTAGGTGATACCGACGAAGGGGGAAAACATCCGGGAAAGTATTCCCGGTGTTCCGTGTTTTCGGACAGATGAACCGGAGGTGAAATGTTGCAGGTTCACTATGTTAGGGACGCGTGGCGGATGAACGGGCTGTGTATCCGGATCCGTCTCGTCGTTCTGAGCAACTTTTATGTACAAAGTTTTATCATCCGTGCTACGATCTATTTTATATTAATTTTAAAAGATTTATATCATTTTAGGATTAACAGAATTAATTAAATCAAAAAGGCATTTATGACGTCATCATGACATCAGCATGATGCGAGCGGTCAAAGTTGACCATTGACCAGTCAACTAATGGGTGGGTCCCGCATGTCATAGACTGTTATCCAAATTGACAGTAGTTAGATCTATTAGCAGGTTAATTAGGTTTAATTAACTAGATTAATTAAGTTAATTAATTCTTTAATTAATTAATTAATTAATATTTTTATTATTGTTATTTTTTTTCCTTTTCTTTTTTTTTATAAAAAACGTTCTGGGCGTGGGGCCCCCTGTCATAGGCTCACAAGGGCCAAAAGCGGGTGTGGGCTAACGGGTTAACGAGCGCAGCCCAGATGGGTGGACCCGGCAGGGGCCGGATCTGGGAAGCGGTGACCACGGCGAGGTCATGGCCGGAGCGGGGCGCGCCGGCCGTGGCCTGTGGAGAGGCGACCGCGGGAGGAGCGCTCGGGGCCGGCGCTGTTGGGGGAGCAGGGGGACGGAGGCGAGGGCGCCGTCGACGGGGCGAGCGAGGAGCGGTGGTGCTCGCGCGGGGACAGAGGGGAGAGGGAACCGGCGCGGGAGTGAGGCAACGGTGCGGGGCGAGGCCACGGTGAGCGCGGGCGGGGCGCGTCTTGAGGCCGGACGGGGCAGGCGCGGGCGGAGGCGTCGAGGGCTCGGGGCGGCCGGCGTGGTACGGCGCCGTGAGGCCAGGCGGGGACGCGGCCGGGCGAGGGAGAGAGAGGAGGGGCGCGGGGGTGCTCACTGCGGGGAGTAGGGTCCGGGCAGCGGGCTCGATGGAGTTCGGGGAAGTCCGACGAGGGAGATCCGGCGAGGTCGACGAGGCGACGGCGATGTAGCTCCGGGCGGGGTTGACGAGCAGCGACGGCGGCGCGACGTCGGGGCTTGGGGCGCCGCGGGAAGAGACGGAAGGTGGGCCGGCGTGGTGGCTCCGGCGACGGGAGGCCTGCGGGCGGTGGCACGGCGTCGGTGGGGGTTCGGGCGACGGGGTGGCGGGATCGAGGCCAATCCCGATCCAGATCGGGGGGGGAAGAGGAGAGGTGGATCGGGGGGGGGGGAATGGACCGGTTAGGGTTAGGTTACGGGGGTGGGGTGGTTATAGGCCAGGGGGAAATTGGGCCGGTTAGCTGGGTCGTGGCCCAGTGGGGGGGAAGTTCTTCCTTTTTTTATATTTTGTTTTTTGTTTTGCATTTTCTTTTATTATTTCTCTTTTCTGTTTTAATTCATTTTAAAATATTCAGGCACTTTCAAAAAAATATGCTTTCTTTATTATAATTACCCTTGTAATATTCGGCAACCACCGAACATTTTTGTTTCAACTTTGAAAACGTTTGTTGTTTGACATATTTAGAATTTAAATTTTGAAACGGTTTCGAATCATTGCGAGGTTAGCAACAGTAACCGAGGTGATGTGGAATGATTAGCGTGGGATTACTGTAGCATGATTATCCGGGCGTCACAATTCTCCTCCACTACAAGAAATCTCGTCCCGAGATTTACGAGGGGAGTAAGGGGGAAAATTTTGGTTACGAAATTCTAGCGAGTGTTCCCAGTCTTGGTTGCTCTCCTCAAAGAGGTCGATCCATTATGTTGATGTCTTCGTTTCTCTGCTTCAAGCCACCATGACCAAGTTGTCATCCTTTCTTCGGGATCTCCGTCGTCCTACGAACGCGACCAAGGGGAAAAAAAACTTCGGAAGAACGCATCTCCACAAAGCTGGGAATCTGACGGTGAACTCAATGGGAAATACACAAGGTACCCCACGAGTTGTATTTCAATGAATTCGTTGAGTGCAATATACGCTGGTACCAAAGTTTCAAATGGGTAGGCAATCATTCGATGACTAGACAGAAGCTAGAATGGGGGTTTGAACAACGAGAATAACATGGTGTTTGATCCCAGGATGAATAATGGTATAGTATTTAGCTCGTGAATCTCACATGAAGCCAGGTGCAAAGGATACATTAGAATCCGGGTTGTGAAGAAGAGTCAGGTTTCGATCCAGTGGATCTGTGGGTTATGGGCCCACCATGTGGGTTGAAAGTAGGAAAGGTGGTGACATCTTGCATAGCCGCGACAGGGAGGCATGTCAGTGGATAGCTTGTCAGCTATGTCGGCAACAATGTCGGTACCAAGGACGAGGAACAAAGAGAAACCATTTTCCCGCTCGTTGAACGAGGCGAACCAATTGGCAAAGTTCTCACCCATCAGCGGTTACCGGAATGTCATCAACAATAGTAACAGGGTCTTACAGACAGAGTGGTACAATAAGGTGCTTACCTAAGTAGGAGAATATTACTGCTTAGGTCATGTAGATCACAAGAAAGGTTAAACCAAACAATGGAAAGGAAAATATGATTATCAGATTAAACAGAACAATGGAGAGGAAAATGTGTTAAAACACATATTTCAGGGGTATTTCCTTCCCAAGGTCAAACAGAGCATGATATCCATGACAGGATAGAAAGTAGAAAACCATTTATGTAAGGGGAGAGGAATTTCATGATATTACCCATACAGCGGTGTTTGGATAATTGAGCAGGAAACATTTAGCATTGGGCTTCAAATGTTCTTGTTGAAAATCGGAGTACCACAGACATGCTTCGAGATAGTATTGACATGGTCTTCAAGCAAAGGTCAGACTTTGGATACAGGAAGGATCCATCAGGAACAACTTGTAGAATAAGTCTTACAATTTCCTCGTGGAAGAATGGATAACCTTGCTAATAAGGAAACTATAATAGCAGTTCATCCGGCCAAGTGTGCTGGGCATGCCATCACCTTACCGGGTCATAAAAGACCAGTGTTATAACTCTTGGAAAAATGTTCCAACCATCATATCTGACCGAGATTCAGATCCGATCAGTGTTAGGATACCTCAAACTCATGATGCTTGAGGAGAAAAGGTGCGATACAAATTGACGAGATGACATCGAAGATTCTCGGGAGATGAACCATGGAAGCCAGTTCCGAAACAAGAGTTCATCGGTAAACCAACGAGAGGATGAGGAGGTGGCTGATGGAATCAGCGACAATTCATCGAGATTAACAAAAGATGGATTTCCGCATTTATGTGAACAAGGAGATAACATTTGTTAGATCAAATGGTATCATGATGTATGCTCGAGGAAAACATACACAATTAAACATTGGTTGAAAGGTGCACCCGAAATATGGGCTGGGTTGCACAACCAACGTCAGAATGGTGATTCAATAATCAAATGTTTAAAAATGAACAACCAACCATTAACTTCAAAGCAATAGGGTTGCTAGAAGAGCAGAATCCAAATTGCAACGTTCATCTGTTGGTATCCTGGTTAGAACCAACACGGGGACCAAGAAAGAATGGTGATGGCGAGAAGCATCGCTGCAACAAGAATTTCTTAAGAGGTGGTGAAATTCTCACGACATTCTAAAAAAAAGGTGGTAATATTCCAAGGTAAAGAAGAACAATGCTGGGTAGCAAGGATCTCAAGGTACAACACAAAACACGAACAAGTTTGTGTTGGAGGGGAGGCATTAAAGTGGTCGATGACAACACAAATCATCGAAGGCAAGGATGGTATTTCTCATCATGAATTCAATAGATATCCAGGAAGGAGTCAAGATGTTGATGATGATCACGACAAATTTTGTCGAGAGGCTCCACGAAGATGTAATCCATCGGCGATGACATCAAGTTAAAGGAATTATGAAGCAAAAGGTTATTGGAACCATGGGTACGACACAAACTTGAAATCAAGCTTGTTGTTCAAGGTGAAATGATATGATGAGGAAAATCGACGTAAGCTTAGCTCATCGTCGAAAATTGTGCTCCGGGAAGAAAGGACCAGGTAGCATAGTTAAAATTTAGCACAAAATGATATAGCCGATCAGGCTAGGAATGACGTGATGGAGTATTAAACTTCTCATCCACAATGTACTAGGAGTACTGAATCACAGGGGCGATTCGATTCGCTAATCGGTGTTCTCGGTTGACGACAACCAAGAACCCGTGGAGTGACTAAGACGGGGAAAGGCACTACTTCATCAGAAATGCATAAGATGTAGGGCAATCGATTGATATCCTCGAGATACTAGGGGGTTAGTACTCGAAGGTAGATCAAGATAGAGGTTGGATGGGTGTATTGATCTGTAGAGGACAAGTGGTTTAACTTGTCCGAGAAATGGAATCAAGTAGAAAATATGGTCGGATCCATGATTGCAAAGGATCAATTCACAGATTCCAAATGATACTATAACAAGGAAATAGTTATTATTACAAGAAGCTTCCATGATAGGATCTACATCGTGTCCATGGGCATGAACACAAAGTTCAAGGTCGACTCCCACTTCTCCAATGTATAACCTTCCATTCACGTCTCGCTTTGATAAAGGCATTAGTGTTGAAAGTTTTACCTGGTGAAATACCAGATGAGTATGACTCGTGAAAACTTCCGAGTTCACACATATAAAGGAAGGCATAGGTTCCACCCGTCAGGGTATCGTGGAAAAATATACCACAAGCTTCAATAGTAAGTACCACCAGCTCGAAAGCAGAGCATGGTTGGCCAAGCAGATGATACAATTTACCAAAGGCACTATGTATCAGGGGAAGAACTCACTAGGTGATTGAATATGAAGGACATTGTCGGATAACAATCCAACAATGGATCGGGTGATCCACAACATAGCTGATGTGAGTATTGGTACTCCATCAGAGAAAGAAAAAATGCACGAGCATCATATTATAGAACATCGGAATAATTCGATGCTTAGATAACAAAGGAATTACGATTTCCAAAACAAAGGATCAGAAGCAGTCGCTCTGATCAAGGATGGATAAGTTGGACAGACCAGAGGCACAATTGGCGACAAATAGTTTGGTCGAGAACCAGCTCATGTTCAAAAATGATGTCTGAGTCGGAAAGATAATTTAGAAGGGTTGATAGATGATTGTGTGCATTCGCACACATATTGAATCAATAGGATCAAAATGACGGTGTCAAAAGATACTAGTGAATATTGCCAGATATATGGGAAGCATCCATAATGCTAGTAGACAAGTATTTGCAGAGCAATAAAGCTGCTAAGGATTTTCGCAGGATTGAATATTATTTCAAAGACTTTTGTGAAACACCTGAACAACTGGGATGAGCGGATACTTGAAAGGTGCGAGAAATTTATTCTTAGGGGTATTCAGGTGACAAAGAACAGCAAGGCGATAAGCTCAAAGGATTATCGAAACAACGACGAGTGTTTTGAGGTATCTGGTAATAACAAGACCAACTGGGGATGAATGTAATAATAACAACTGCAAGTAGTTATCCATAAGGGTTGACGGTGGAAGGGGAATTGCAAATGCGACGAACATAAGTTCTCGGGTTAACAGCGGAGAGTATCTTCAGGGTCTTCACGTGCCGCAGACGACCATCATTAATAAGGGGCTCTCTGGGTGAAAGCGATAACGAGATCCTAATGTTAGATTTAGCAAAAATCATTTAACCCGAATAGAAGAGAGATCAGAGTCCCAGAGTATAGGTCGAGGAATAAAAGATCCTAGTACCACCCGATGGCGACGTGGGCCCGTAAGGCACACAGCCAAGTTAGTAAAAGTTTTTGTAATGTCTAGACTCAACTTCGGCCAAGGAGTGTGGAAGGGGGATTCCTACAGGCAGTCGGCTCTGATACCAGCTTGTGACGCCCCCGATTCAATCGTACACTAATCATGCACGCAAATGTGTATGATCAAGATCAGGGACTCACGGGAAGATATCACAACACAACTCTACAAATAAAATAAGTCATACAAGCATCATAATACAAGCCAGGGGCCTCGAGGGCTCGAATACAAGTGCTCAATCATAGACGACTCAGCGGAAGCAACAATATCTGAGTACAGACATAAGTTAAACAAGCTTGCCTTAAGAAGGCTAGCACAAACTGGGATACAGATCGAAAGAGGCGCAGGCCTCCTGCCTGGGATCCTCCTAAACTACTCCTGGTCGTCGCCAGCGGGCTGCACGTAGTAGTAGGCACCTCCAGAGTAGTAGTCGTCGTAACCGAAGGTGGCATCTGGATCCTGGGCTCCAACGTCTGGTTGCGGCATCCGAGAAGAAGAGGAAAACGAGGGAAAAGAGGGAGCAAAGCAACCGTGAGTACTCATCCAAAGTACTCGCAAGCAAGGAGCTACACTACATATGCATGGGTATATGTGTAAAGGGCCATATCGGTGGACTGGACTGCAGAATGCCAGAATAAAAGGGGGATAGCTAATCCTGTCGAAGACTACGCTTCTGGCAGCCTCCGTCTTGCAGCATGTAGAAGAGAGTAGATTGACGTCCTCCAAGTAGCATCTCCAAGTAGCATCGCATAGCATAAACCTACCCGGCGGTCCTCTCCTCGTCGCCCTGTTAGAGAGCGACCACCGGGTTGTCTGTGGAACTTGGAAGGGTGTATTTTATTAAGTATCCGGTTCTAGTTGTCATAAGGTCAAGGTACAACTCCAAGTCGTCCTGTTACCGAAGATCACGGCTATTCGAATAGATTAACTTCCCTGCAGGGGTGCACCACATAACCCAACACGCTCGATCCCATTTGGCCGGACACACTTTCCTGGGTCATGCCCGGCCTCGGAAGATCAACACGTCGCAGCCCCACCTAGGCTCAATGGAGAGGCCAGCACGCCGGTCTAAACCTAAGCGCGCAGGGGTCTGGGCCCATCACCCTGAGCACACCTGCACGTTGCGTACGCGGCCGGTGAGCAGACCTAGTAACCTCCATTACAAAGGAAGTTGCGTTAACGCAGTCCAACCCGGCGCGCGCCGCTCAGTCGCTGACGTCACGAAGTGCTTCGGCTGATACCACGACGTCGGGATACCCATAACTACTCCCGCGTAGATGGTTAGTGCGTATAGGCTCGTAGCCAACTCAGATCAAATACCAAGATCTCGTTAAGCGTGTTAAGTATCCGCGAACACCGAACAAGGCCAGGCCCACCTGTCTCCTAGGTGGTCTCAACCTGCCCTGTCGCTCCGCCACAAAGTAACAGTCGGGGGCCGTCGGGAACTCAGGCCCACCACTACCTGGATGGAGCCACCTGCCCTTTCAGCCCCCTCATCAGAATCACTTGCGGGTACTCAATGAGCTGACCCGACTTTAGTCACCATCTGTATAGTATGTATGTATGTAGTATATACCCGTGATCACCTCCCAAGTGATCACGGCCCGATAGTATAGCAAGGCAGACTGACCAGAGTGTAGGGCCAATGATGATAAACTAGCATCCTATACTAAGCATTTAGGATTGCGGGTAAGGTATCAATGACTGTAGCAACAATGACAGGCTATGCAACAGAATAGGAGTAACCGAATAGTAACATGCTACACTACTCTAATGCAAGCAGTATAGAGAAGAATAGGCGATGTCTGGTGATCAAGGGGGGGCTTGCCTGGTTGCTCTGGCAAGAGATAGGGGTCCTCAACTCCGTAGTCGAACTGGGCAGCAGCAGCGTCGGTCTCGTAGTCTACCGGAGAGAAGAGGGGGAAGAAACAATGAATACCAAGTAAACAGATGCATATCGATGCATGACATGTCAAGTAACGATGCTAGGTGTGCCCAATCGCGGTAGTAGGTGATACAGACGAAGGGGGAAAACATCCGGGAAAGTATTCCCGGTGTTCCGTGTTTTCGGACAGATGAACCGGAGGTGAAATGTTGCAGGTTCACTATGTTAGGGACGCGTGGCGGATGAACGGGCTGTGTATCCGGATCCGTCTCGTCGTTCTGAGCAACTTTTATGTACAAAGTTTTATCATCCGTGCTACGGTCTATTTTATATTAATTTTAAAAGATTTAAATCATTTTAGGATTAACAGAATTAATTAAATCAAAAAGGCATTTATGACGTCATCATGACATCAGCATGATGCGAGCGGTCAAAGTTGACCATTGACCAGTCAACTAATGGGTGGGTCACGCATGTCATAGACTGTTATCCAAATTGACAGTAGTTAGATCTATTAGCAGGTTAATTAGGTTTAATTAACTAGATTAATTAAGTTAATTAATTCTTTAATTAATTAATTAATTAATATTTTTATTATTGTTATTTTTTTTCCTTTTCTTTTTTTTATAAAAAACGTTCTGGGCGTGGGGCCCCCTGTCATAGGCTCACAAGGGCCAAAAGCGGGTGTGGGCTAACGGGTTAACGAGCGCAGCCCAGATGGGTGGACCCGGCAGGGGCCGGATCTGGGAAGCGGTGACCACGGCGAGGTCATGGCCGGAGCGGGGCGCGCCGGCCGTGGCCTGTGGAGAGGCGACCGCGGGGAGGAGCGCTCGGGGCCGGCGCTGTCGGGGGAGCAGGGGGACGGAGGCGAGGGCGCCGTCGACGGGGCGAGCGAGGAGCGGTGGTGCTCGCGCGGGGACAGAGGGGAGAGGGAACCGGCGCGGGAGTGAGGCAACGGTGCGGGGCGAGGCCACGGTGAGCGCGGGCGGGGCGCGTCTTGAGGCCGGACGGGGCAGGCGCGGGCGGAGGCGTCGAGGGCTCGGGGCGGCCGGCGTGGTACGGCACCGTGAGGCCAGGCGGGGACGCGGCCGGGTGAGGGAGAGAGAGGAGGGGCGCGGGGGTGCTCACTGCGGGGAGTAGGGTCCGGGCAGCGGGCTCGATGGAGTTCGGGGAAGTCCGACGAGGGAGATCCGGCGAGGTCGACGAGGCGACGGCGATGTAGCTCCGGGCGGGGTTGACGAGCAGCGACGGCGGCGCGACGTTGGGGCTTGGGGCGCCGCGGGAAGAGACGGAAGGCAGGCCAGCGTGGTGGCTCCGGCGACGGGAGGCCTGCGGGCGGTGGCACGGCGTCGGTGGGGGTTCGGGCGACGGGGTGGCGGGATCGAGGCCAATCCCGATCCAGATCGGGGGGGGGAAGAGGACAGGTGGATCGGGGGGGGGGGGAATGGACCGGTTAGGGTTAGGTTACGGGGGTGGGGTGGTTATAGGCCAGGGGGAAATTGGGCCGGTTAGCTGGGTCGTGGCCCAGTGGGGGGGAAGTTCTTCCTTTTTTTTATATTTTGTTTTCTGTTTTGCATTTTCTTTTATTATTTCTCTTTTCTGTTTTAATTCATTTTAAAATATTCAGGCACTTTCAAAAAAATATGCTTTCTTTATTATAATTACCCTTGTAATATTCGGCAACCACCGAACATTTTTGTTTCAACTTTGAAAACGTTTGTTGTTTGACATATTTAGAATTTAAATTTTGAAACGGTTTCGAATCATTGCGAGGTTAGCAACAGTAACCGAGGTGATGTGGAATGATTAGCGTGGGATTACTGTAGCATGATTATCCGGGCGTCACAATCCCCAAGCTTACGCTCTTGGTTGTCCTTGAATATTACCTTGGGGTGCCTTGGGCATCCCCAAGATTATGCTCTTTCCACTCCTTGTTCCATAGTGCATCAAATCTTTACCCAAAACATGAAAACTTCACAACACAAAACTCAACAGAAAACTCATAAGCTCTGTTAGTATAAGAAAATAAATCACCACTTTTTGTACTGTTGTGAACTCATTATAAATTCATATTGGTGTAATATCTATTGTATTCCAACTTCTATATGGTTCATACCCTCCGATACTACTCATAGATTCAACAAAATAAGCAAACAACACATAGAAAATAGAATCTGTCAAAAACAGAACAGTCTGTAGCAATCTGGAGGTTTCGAATACTCCTGTAACTCCAAAAATCCTGAGAAATTAGGAAGTCCTAGACATTTTGTTTATTAATCTACTTCAAGTGGAATTGGTGTTTTATCGCCCTCTGCTAAAGAATGAAAATTATTCTCGTGAGCATACTTTCTGTTTTTTACAGCAAGATCAAAAAATAATCACCCAAGAAGATCCTAAAGGCTTTACTTGGCACAAACCCTAATTAAAACATAAAAACACAATAATAACAGAGTATAGATGATTTATTTATTACTAAACAGGAACAAAAAGCAAGGAACAAAAATAAAATTGGGTTGCCTCCCAACAAGCGCTATCGTTTAACGCCCCTAGCTAGGCATGATCATGACAATGATGCTCACATAAAAGATAGGAATTGAAACATAAAGAGAGCATCATGAAGAATATAACTAGCACATTAAGCCTAACCCACTTCCTATGCATCGGGATTTTGTGAGCAAACAACTTGTGGGAACAAAAATCAACTTGCATAGGAAGGTAAAACAAGGATAACTTCAAGATTTTCAACACATAGAGAGGAAACTTGATATTATGGCAACTCCTACAAGCATATATTCCTTCCTCATAATAATTTTCAATAGAATCATGAATGAATTCAACAATATAACTATCACATAAAGCATTCTTTTCATGATCTACAAGCATAGAAAAATTACTATTCTTCTCATTCGGAATAGTGGGAGTATCATAAGAAACCTGAATAATATAAATGGTTTCCACATTAAAAAGAGTAATGTTCATAAAAAAGGGTAATCATAATCATGACAAGTTTTATAAATATAATCATCATTATTTTTTATAGCATAAGTGTCATCACAATAGTCATCATAAATAGGAGGCATGCTATCATCGTAATAAATGTGCTCATCAAAACTTGGGAGACTAAAAACATGATCTCCATTAAACATAGCATCCCAAAGCTTGGGACAAACATTAATTGCCACAAATAAATTCTCAAACATGTCATTCTTATCCAACATAGCATCCCCAAGCTTGGGCCTTTTCATATCATAAGCATAATCACTCTCATTATTAATAGTATGGATAGCACCAATAGTATATCAATTATCATCATCACAATGAGTAATAGGAGCAACATCATTTTGGAGGGATACCTTTTTACCTTTGCTTCTCTGTCTTTTCTTTCTCTTCTTCACATCATGTGTGGGTTTAATCCTCTTTTCGGAGCTCCTTATTAATGAGATTGGTTGGATAGAAGGCTCCTCCTCGTTACCTGATTCATCATAAGAAAAAATAGGAGGATATTGGGAAATCTCTTCCCTTTCATTAGTATTCTCTTCATCTTCTAATTGTTTTCTTGACTTTATGTTATTGGCAATATAAGGATTTTCAATGCAATTCACCACACAATACATATAAATTTCCTCTAGATCAAAATCAAGAACTTTATCAAGGGAAAATTCTGGAATATCCTTAGTTATACGTTTCATTTCTTCATAACCTAGAAGCAAACTAAGTTCATTATGATGCGCAAGGGAAACCAAGTCATCACAATTTTTGGACACGTTTCGATCATGAAACAATTTGCATTGGATATTTAAATGACCACGTTCATTGCAAAGTTCACAGGGATGGCTAAGAAAATTTAAATTTTCAGCACAAACATCTAGCCTTTCTTGCAACCATTTAGTTTCTAAATACTTATTCCTCTTGCAAAATCTATCTTCCCTATTTGGTGTGTACTTGCAAACCCTACGCACTCCACAAAAATTGACATGATTAGAAGAGACATTTTCATCATGACTAGTGCAATCATCATTAGTACTATGGATATTCAAAGAGTTCGTACTAACAACATTGCAATCATGCTCATCATTCAAAGATTTAGTGCCAGACATTTTAATGCATTCTTCTTCTAGCATTTTGGCACAGTTATCGGAACCCTTTATGTTCATGAAAGATACTAAAAGGATGAAGCATATGAGATACCCTCAATTCCATTTTTTGTTGTTTTCTTTTATAGACTAAACTAGTGATAAAACAAGAAACAAAAATATTTGATTGCAAGATCTAAAGATATACCTTCAAGTGCTAACCTCCCCGGCAAAGGCGCCAGAAAAGAGCTTAGTTGACGGGGTGTTAGTGCCGCTAACCTAGCCTCCCCGGCAACGGCGCCAGAAAAGAGCTTTATTTCTACTACACAACCTTCTTCTTGTAGACGTTGTTGGGCCTCCAAGTGCAGAGGTTTGTAGGATAGTAGCAAATTTCCCTCAAGTGGATGACCTAAGGTTTATCAATTCATGGGAGGCGTAGGATGAAGATGGTCTCTCTCTAACAACCCTGCAACCAAATAACAAAGAGTCTCTTGTGTCCCCAACACACCCAATGCAATGGTAAATTGTATAGGTGCACTAGTTCGGCGAAGAGATGGTGATACAAGTGCAATATGGATGGTAGATAAAGGTTTTTGTAATCTGGAAATATAAAAATAGCAAGGTAACTAATGATAAAAGTGAGCACAAACGGTATTGAAATGCTAGGAAACAAGGCCTAGGGTCATACTTTCACTAGTGCAAGTTCTCTCAACAATAATAACATAATTGGATCATACAACAATCCCTCAACATGCAACAAAGAGTCACTCCAAAGTCACTAATAGCGGAGAACAAAGGAAGAGATTATTGTAGGGTACGAAACCACCTCAAAGTTATTCTTTCTGATCGATCTATTCAAGAGCCCGTAGTAAAATAACACAAAGTTATTCTTTCTGTTCAATCTATCCTAGAGTTCGTACTATAATAACACCTTAAGACACAAATCAACCAAAACCCTAATGTCACCTAGATACTCCAATGTCACCTCAAGTATCTGTGGGTATGAGTATACGATATGCATCACACAATCTCAGATTCATCTATTCAACCAACACAAAGAACTTCAAAGAGTTCCCCAAAGTTTCTACCGGAGAGTCAAGATGAAAATGTGTTCCAACCCCTATGCATAAGTTCACGAGGTCACAGAACTCGCAAGTTGATCACCAAAACATACATCAAGTGGATAACGTGAATACCCCATTGTCACCACAGATAAGCACATGCAAGACATACATCAAGTGTTCTCAAATCCTTAAAGACTCAATCCGATAAGATAACTTCAAAGGGAAAACCCAATCCATTGCAAGAGAGTAGAGGGGGAGAAACATCATAAGATTCAACTATAATAGCAAAGCTCGCGATACATCAAGATCGTGCCAAATCGAGAACACGAGAGAGAGAGAGAGAGAGAGAGAGAGAGAGAGAGATCAGACACATAGCTACTGGTACATACCCTCAGCCCCGAGGGTGAACTACTCCCTCCTCATCATGGAGAGCGCCAGGATGATGAAGATGGCCACCGGAGATTCCCCCCTCCGGCAGGGTGCCAGAACGGGTCTAGATTGATTTTCGGTGGGTA
The DNA here is from genome assembly GCF_018294505.1 of Triticum aestivum. Lineage (NCBI taxonomy): Eukaryota > Viridiplantae > Streptophyta > Magnoliopsida > Poales > Poaceae > Triticum > Triticum aestivum. The sequence goes on along the minus strand of NC_057803.1, from coordinate 520,740,641 downwards.
CAGAGGCTTGAGGTGGCGGAACTCCCGATCTCGGTTTCTTTCTGGAAGTTTGGGTATATATAAGAGGTGTTGGAGTCGGGAACAAGTCAGGGGGGTCCCGAGGCAGCCACAAGATAGGGGGGCGCGCCCCCACCCTCGTGGGTGCCTCCGGACTCTTCTGGCCCATCTCTAGTACTCCGTGGGCTTCTTCTGGTCCAAAAATTATCTCCGAGAATTTTTAGGTCAATTGGACTCCGTTTGGTTTTCCTTTTCTGCAATACTCAAAAAACAAGGAAAAAACATAAACTGGCACTGGGCTCTAGGTTAATAGGTTAGTCCCAAAAATCATATAAATAGCATATAAATGCATATAAAACATCCAAGGTTGATAATGTAATAGCATGGAACAATCAAAAATTATAGATATGTTGGAGACGTATCACCTCCCTTTTTAGGGACACAATGAACATGACTTACCCATCTACCATCACCTATGTGATAGATTATACCTACTTGTAGAAGCTTTAATATTTCAGTTCTTACCACTTCTTTCATCTTAGGGTTCAAGCGTCGTTGGTGATCAAGAACTGGTTTAGCATCAGGTTCCATATTAATCTTGCGCTGACAGAGAGTAGGACTAATGACCTTATGATCATCAAGAGTATATCCAATAGCAGCATGATGCTTCTTCGGAATTTTTAATAATCTTTCTTCTTCATGTTCTGAAAGGTTAGCACTAATAATAACATGATATATCTTTTTCTTATCAAGATAAGCAAATTTCAAAGTGTTGGGCAATTGTTTTAATTCAAACACAGGATCACCTTTACGTGGAGGAGGACCTCCAAGAGTTTCAATAGGCAAATTGTGTTTAAGCAGAGGTTATTGTTCAAAGAATATTCTATCTATTTCATTTCTTTCACGCAAGTGCATATCATTTTCATGGTCTAGTAAATATTGTTCTAAGGGATCAGTAGGACGCATAGCAATGGAAGCAAGACCAATTATTTCATCCTTACTGGATAATTCTTTCTTGTGAGGTTGTCTACTAAACTTGGAGAAATTAAACTCATGAGACTCATCACCAAAGTTAACACTGATAGTTTGTTTATAGCAATTTATAGTGGCATTAATAGTGTTCAAGAAAGGTCTACCAAAGATTATGGAACAAAAATCATCTTGTGGGGAATCAAGAACTAGAAAATCAGTAGGGTATTTAATTTTCCCACACAAGACTTCAACATCTCTAACAATCCCAAGTGGTGTGATGGTGTCTCTATTAGCAAGTTTAATAGTAACATTTATGTCTTCTATTTCAGCGGGTGCTATATCATTCATAATTTCTTGGTATAAGGTAAAAGGAATAGCACTAACGCTAGAACCTAAATCACATAAACCATGATAACAGTGATCTCCTATTTTAACCGAGACAACAGGCATGCCAACAATAGGTCTATGTTTATCTTTTTTATCAGGTTTGGCAATTCTAGCAGCTTCATCACAGAAATAAATAACATGCCCATCAATATTTTCTACCAGGAGATCTTTAACCATAGCAACACTAGGTTCTACTTTAATTTGCTCAGAGGGTTTAGGTGATTTAATATTACTTTTGCGAACCACATTTGATACCTTAGCATGTTCCTTTATCCTAACAGGGAAAGGTGGTTTCTCAATATAAGAAGTAGGTACAACTGGATCAACATTGTAAATAATAGTTTCATCTTTAGCCTTAACCGGTTCTTTAATTTCTTGTTTGATAGGGGGATGATGTTTAAAACACTTCTCCTTAGGGAGATCAACATGAGTAGCAAATGATTCACAAAAAGAGGCTACTATCTTAGAGTCAAGTCCATATTTAGTGTTAAACTTGTGAAAACCATCGGTATTCATAAAAGATTTAACACAATCAAACTCAAGCTTAATACATGACTCTTTACCTTCGTCGAGTTCCCAATCTTCAGAGTTGCATTTAATTCTTTCTAAAAGATCCCACCTGAATTCAATAGGATTCTTCATGAAAGAACCAGTACAAGAAGTATCGAGCATGGATTGATCATCACGAGAAAGCAAGCATAAAAGTTCTAAATAACAATTTCTCTCGAGAGCTCATGATTGGGGCATGAATATAACATTTATTTAAGCTTCCCCTAAGCTAGAGCGATACTTTCTCCTTCACGAGGCCAAAAATTATATATACAATTCCGATCACGATGAACTAGATGCATAGGATAAAAATTTGGTGACATTCCCATTTCAATCGATTACAGTTCCAAGATCCAATATCATTGCATAGCATATACCATATCAATGATTTTCCCTTCAAAGATAAAGGGAAAACCTTCTTCTTAGCTTCATATCCGGGTAAACCTGCAAGTTTAAATAATCCACAAATTTCATCCACATGTATCAGTGCATATCAGGATGTTCAGTTCCATCTCCTGCATAAGCATTAGCCAGCAGTTGTTCTATCATACCCGAAGGAATTTCAGAACCAATATTTTTCAGTAGGTGCAGTAGGTTGAGGGGCAACTAGTTGTTATTCCGGTCAAGGCGAAGATACCCCAAACAAACCCCTCAAAGGATGGTTTTCCATAGTAGCAAGTGACAATAAATTTCAGCACGTAGTAATAATTTTTCCTTACCAAGAGCGCTTCACTCCCCGGCAACGGTGTCAGAAAAGAGTCTTGATGACCCACAAGTATAGGGGATCAATCGTAGTCCTTTCGATAAATAAGAGTGTCGAACCCAACGAGGAGTGGAAGGAAATGACAACAAGGTATTTTCTGCAAGCACTGAAATAGTCGCTAACAAGTTGTTTGGTAGCAAGATAATTTGTAACAGACAAGTAACGTAACGGTAAATAAAGTGCAGCAAGGTAGCCCAATCCTTTTCTGGCAAAGGATAGGCCAAAATCATCTATTATAATAAGCAAAGTGTTCTTGAGGGCACACGGGAATCTCATCTAGTTACTTTCATCATGTTGGTTTGATTTGCGTTCGCTACTTTGAAAATTTGATATGTGGGTGGACCGGTGCTTGGGTGTTGTTCTTACTTGAACAAACCTCCCACTTATGATTACCCCCCCCCCCCCATGCGCAAGCATCTGCAACTACGAGAAAAGTATTAAGATAAAATCTAACCATGTCATTAAACATTTGGATCCAAATCGGTCCCTTACGAAGTAGCGCGTAAACTAGGGTTTAAGCTTCTGTCACTCTAGCAACCCATCATCTAATAACTACTCCAGAATGCATTTCCTTAGGCCCAAAGATGGTGAAGTGCCATGTAGTCGACGTTCACATGACACCACTAAGGCAATCATGACATACATATCATCAAAATATCGAACACATATCAAGTTCACATGATTACTTGCAACATGACTTCTCCCGTGACCTCAAGAACAAAAGTAACTACTCACAAATGACACTCATGCTCAAGATCAGAGGGGTATTAAATAGCATAATGGATCTGAACATATAATATTCCGCCAAATAAACCATATAGTAATCAACTACAAGATATAATCAACACCACTAGTCACCCACATGTACCAATCTGAGGTTCTAGTATAAAGATTGAACACAAGAGATGGACTAGAGTTTTAGATGAGATGGTGTTGTTGAATATGTGTTGAAGATTGCCCTCCCAAAGATGAAAGGGTTGTTGGTGATGACACTACTGCAGGATGCTGCTAACGCGACACTACGACCAGAGACCCTTCGAGAAACTATGTGTGGTGCCATAATCGCAAACGGTGCTGTATGAAAACCGTCAGAAATGTGTAAAACGTTTGCGATGATGGATGCATCAAACATGCTTCAGGTTTTAGTTGTGTGTGCGATGAAGGGCATACGGTTCAATTCAATCAATTATTTGCGATGAGGAGGAACAAAAGAAACAGGCAGACAGATGAAGGCGTGTGCGATATACAGCATACGGTTCACTCGGATGAACTATTTGTGATTAGGCAACACAAAAGAAATGGTCATCCAGATCAAGGTGTGTGTGATTGAGGGCATATGCTTCAGAAGGGTTAACTATTTGCAATTAGGCAACAGAACAGAAACGGGTCAGCCAGATCAAAGTGTCCGCGATTGATGGCATACACTTCACATGGATGAACTGTTTGCGATTAGCCACATCAAACTGAAATAGTTAGATAGATCAACGTGTGCCCACTATATGGGCACACACATTCTAATTAAAAGAACCGTACGCGATGGTGCTGACATTGCCTATTGCGGTGCACCCTATGGTGCAAACGCCACGTACGCGGCCGAGAAGGCGTACGTGCCCACGTTACGCCTTCCGGGAATAGTGCCGCACTTATAGCCATCAGTAAATTTTGAGCATGTGTCCCATCACAAATTTTTTTTAGAAGAACGGGGAGGCCATGTCCCGTCACATTCCAAATTGCAAACTTGTTCACACTGATCAAAACCTAAATGGTTTCCCACTTAGGAGCGTATTACTACGCGGTTATAAATACTACCACTCCAAGATGACTGTGCATTCCTCCTCAACTCCTCATCCACAAAAATTCAAAAACAAACAAGTCATTCATCATCGTTCCCTTGCGTCCGCCATGGACAACGTGAGTTCTGGGTCGAGAGATTGCCACCAGGGAGAGGCGAGCCTGGAAGCGGAAGCACGAGAGATGTCCCGCCTCGCCGCGAAAGCAGCCAACATGTCCTGCCGCATGGCCGTCGCAGCAGAGAGGTCCCGCCGTGCCGCTGAAGCAGCACGAAGGAGTCGCCGCGCCATCGAAGTAGCAGACTGGTTCAGCCGCGCTGCGGAAGCAGAAGAGATGTCTCGCCGCGCCGCGAATGCGGCAGAGATGTCCTCCCGCGCCGCGGCGTCCTGGGAAAATGCCTCGCGGGCAGGCAAGGACTCTTACAGGCGCATGCGTGCCCTCGTCCTTAGGCGGATGGGTCAGATCTCTAGGTGGGCGAGGTTGCAGGATGACCTACAAGCCTCGTTTGAACAGTCTATCAACGTCATCCGGCAACTAAATGAGAGCAATGCGAAGCTCCGGGCCGAGCGCGACCTTCTGAGGGAGAAGATCATCGAAAGTGCGGAGCAGCAGGAGCAGACCACTGCCTTATTGAAGAGGACTGGCGTCATCATCGAGAAAATTATGGAAGAGAATGCCATGTTGCGCATCGAGCGCAGAAAGCTGGTGGAGGAATCCGTGGATTCTCTCAACCTGCATCTTGAGGACAAGAAAGATCTCATCGCCGCTCGCCGCAGAGACTAGTTGTCTTCCTTCTTCTTTTGCCCTTCTCTATATCGGGCGTTGCCGCATGTGACTTTTTTAATTATGTTTATAAATATGTAAGACAATTATTATCCAATGTCATCGTCCTTATATTCATCATGCTTGCTATAAATCACAGTCGATGCTATATAGGTCTGTCGGATCTTACATCAAGATCCGGGCAAAACTTTCTTTTCAGATTTTCATTTTTCTCTCTTAAATCTTAGTCCAGTGAGACATATAGCCACGCCGTAGAACAGGTGCTCGGGCGCCATTAATGGAGACGTTAGGAGGGAGGTGTGCAATGGGTAGCGATCAAAAGGGCTCTCCTTCCGATCAGCATGCGCAGGGGTCTGATCGCACGCCTCCCGTACTCAAATAGCTACCCCGCACGGCACCTCCTAGCCAATAAAAAAGGGATGCGTAGCCGCACGTAATTGGTAAGTCGAACGCCCATGGTCTCAATAGTACTTGTGTTTCCGATTTGTAACGTGACAGCACTTGCTCCAAAATGACTTTGTTGATTGTTAATGTGTACGCCTTCGCAAATCGGACAAAAAAATTACAACAACATGTTGGTGCCATGTCATGAGACCATGCCAAGTTTTATTATTTTTAGGCATGTTCTGGAATTACAGGAATTAAAAAACCAGGTTTCTCAATCTTTTCGGTCGAGCCACGACGCCCAGATGTTTGAATTTCACTCCCATCTCTTGTATGGGACCTAGAAATTCACCCAAGGACACACATGAGATTTTTCAAACAACTTTGGTGAACTGGAGCATGTGCTTGTAGTTCAAATTTGAATTATGCACATTAAATGCCCAAAAACTCAATTAATGTATAAAAAGGCCAAACGAACCCAAAATAATTCCAAAATTTAGCACGGTACTTCTATTTGGTCTAATCTAGCTATGTAAAAAAATTAAGGCGGGAGAAGACAGTGTACGTATGTCGTTTCGCACATGGAGGTGACACATTCCCTCTCGGAACCACGAGCCTTCTTGAGGGAAGCTCCGGTTTCCAAGAAGCTTACACCAAAGCTTGTCCCAATTCGGCCAAAAAAAATACCGCAACACGTTGGTGCCATGTCATGACACCATGCCAAGTTTCATGATTTGCAGGCGTGTTTTGGAATTACAGGAATTGCAAAACCAAGTTTGTCAATCTTTCCGGCCGAGCCACAACGCCCAGATGTTTGAATTTCACTCCCATCTCTTGCATGAGACTTAGAAATTCACCCAAGAAGACACATGTGATTTTTCAAACAAGTTTGGTGCACTAGAGCCTATGCTTGCAGTTCAAATTTGAATTATGCACATTAAATGCCCAGAAACTCAATTAATGTATAAAAAAGGTGAAACGAGCGCAGAATAATTCCAAAATTTAGCACGGTACTTCTATTTGGTCTAATCTGGCTGTGTAAAAAATTAAGGCGGAAGAAGGCAGTGTACGTATGTCATTACGCACACGGAGGTGACACATTCCCTCTCGGAACCACGAGCCTTCTTGAGGGAAGCTCCGGTTTGCAAGAAGCTTACACCAGAGCTTGTCCCAATTCGGCCAAAAAAAATACCGCAGCATGTTGGTGCCATGTCATGACACCATGCCAAGTTTCATGATTTCCTGGCATGTTTTGGAATTACAGTAATTAAAAACCAAGTTTCTCAATCTTTCCGCCGCCCATATGTTTGAATTTCACTCTCATCTCTTGCATGGGACCTAGAAATTCACCCAAGGACACACATGTGATTTTTCAAACAATTTTGGTGCACTGGAGCCTGTGCTTGCAGTTCAAATTTGAATTATGCACATTAAATGCCCAGAAACTCAATTAATGTGTAAAAAAGGCAAAACGAGCCCGGAATAATTCCAAAATTTAGCACGGTACTTCTATTTGGTCTAATGTGGCCGTGTAAAAAATTAAGGCGGGAGAAGGCAGTGTACGTATGTCTTTTCGCACACGGAGGTGGCACGTTTCCTCTCGGAACCACGAGCCTTCTTGAGGGAAGCCTTGGTTTGCAAGAAGCCTACACCAAAGCTTGTCCCAGTTCGGCCAAAAAAATTACCGCAGTATCCATGTCATGAGATCATGCCAAGTTTCATCATTTTCAGGCGTGTTTTGGAATTACAGGAATTAAAAAACCAAGTTTCTCAATCTTTCCGACCGAGCCACTGATAACACACAAGTATAGGGGATCGCAACAGTTTTCGATAAGTAAGAGTGTCGAACCCAACGAGGAGCTAAAGGTAGAACAAATATTCCCTCAAGTTTTATCGACCACCGATACAACTCTACGCACGCTTGACGTTCGCTTTACCTAGAACAAGTATGAAACTAGAAGTACTTTGTAGGTGTTGTTGGATAGATTTGCAAGATAATAAAGATTACGTAAATAAAAACTAGGGGCTGTTTAGATAAAGAAACAATAAAGTAAATATAGCGAGTGTGGAAAAGCGGTGGTAGGAGTTGCGAAATTGCCCCTAAGCAATTGACTACTTTACTAGACCGATAGCAAGTATTATGTGGGAGAGGCCACTGCTAGCATGTCATCCCTGACTTGGAATTCTATGCACTTATGATTGGAACTATTAGCAAGCATCCACAACTACTAACGCTCATTAAGGTAAAACCCAATCATAGCATTAAGATATATTGGTCCCCCTTCAATCCCGTATGCATCAATTTCTATGCTAGGCTGAAGCTTCTGTCACCCTTTCCCTCCAATGCATAGTCCTATCAACATACAACTAACCCTATGGTGTGATCCACGCGCGTGCTCATATGATGGGCACCAAAGGATAGCAACATAACCACAAGCAAATTAAATCAATCATAGCAATTCATCAACCGCCGATAGGACAACGAAAATCTACTCAGACATCGTAGGATGGCAACACATCATTGGATAATAATATGAAGCATAAAGCACCATGTTCAAGTAGAGGGTACAGCGGGTTGCGGGAGAGTGGACCGCTGTAGATAGTGGGGGAGGTGATGGAGATGTTGGTGAAGATGGTGAAGGTGTTGGTGTAGATCGCGGTGATGATGATGATGGCCACGGCAGCGTTTCGGCGCCACCGGATGAGAAGGGGAGAGGGGCCCCTTCGTCTTCTTCTTCCTTGACCTCCTCCCTAGATGGGAGAAGGGTTTCCCCTCTGGTCCTTGGCCTCCATGGCATGGGAGGGGCGAGAGCCCCTCCGAGATTGGATCTGTCTCTCTCTGTTTCTGCGTTCTGTTCTGGTGCCCTTTCACCGTTTCGTATATATATGGAGATCCGTAACTCCGATTGGATCGAAACCTTCGCCATGATTTTTTACCAAAAATTAGCTTTATTACGGCCGAAGAAGGGCATCAACCGCCTTACGGGTGTCCCATGAGGTTCAGGGGCGCGCCCCCTGCCTCGTGCCCACCTTGGGCACCGTCTCGCGTTGATTCTTCTTCCGGAATTTTCCAAATATTCCAAAAATAAGCTTCGTCTGTTTTTATCCCGTTTGGATTCCATTTGATATGGATATTCTGTGAAACTAAAAACATGCAACAAACAGGAACTGGCACTAGGCACTGGATCAATATGTTAGTCCCAAAAATAGTATAAAAAGTTGCCAAAAGTATATGAAAGTTGAATAATATTGGCATGGAACCATCAAAAATTATAGATACGACGGAGAAATTCACCCAAGGACATAAAAAGTTGCCAAAAATTATAGATGTTTGAATTTCATCTCCCATCTCTTGCATGGGACCTAGAAATTCACCCAAGGACACACATGTGATTTTTCAAACAACTTTGGTGCATTGGAGCCTGTGCTTCTAGTTCAAATTTGAATTATGCACATTCAATGCCGAGAAACTCAATTAATGTATAAAAAGGCCAAACGACCATGGAATAATTCCAAAATTTAGCACGATACTTCTATTTGGTCTAATCTGCGTGTGTAAAAAAATAAGGCGGGAAAAGGCAATGTACATATGTTGTTTCACACACGGAGGTGACACGTTCCCTCTCGGAACCAGGAGCCTTCTTGAGGGAAGCTTCAGTTTGCAAGAAGCTTACACCAAAGCTTGTCCCAATTCGGCCAAAAATATTACTGCAACATGTTGGTGCCATGTCATGACACCATGCCAAGTTTCATGATTTTCAGCCGTGTTTTGAATTTATAGGAATTAAAAAATCAAGTTTCTCAATCATTCTGGCCGAGCCACGACACCCGGATGTTTGAATTTTATTCTCATTTCTTGCACGGGACCTATAAATTCACCCAAAGACACACATGTGATTTTTCAGCAAATGTTGGTGCATTGGAGCATGTGTTTGTAGTTCAAATTTGAATTATGCACATTAAATGCCCAGAAACTCAATTAATGCATAAAAATGCCAAACGAACCCACAATAAATTCCAAATTTAATCACGACACTCGTGTACTAGTTGCATGTTCACTGTACGTAAATGTTCTAGCAATTCAAACACCATCCTTTCCCTCCGTAACATCATTTTATCTTTCAAAACATAATGAAAAAATCAGATATACCACAAACAGTTTACTAGAAAGAATCGTGTGGGATGCGATATAAAATATCTTGGCGCACCGTCTTATCTGGCTTACGCAGGAAGCTTCGTCGTCTACAGTCCACCGTCCTGCTTGAACCACACTTGCGCGTCAGTTTCTCGCGGCACCGAGCGAAAAAAAAAATTCCACCGCAGAAATATCTATCTCCCCGCCCCCTCCCTCCTACCAAAAGCCACATTTCTACTGTTCCTCCTTGCTTTCCAAGTTCAAACCTTCACTACTGCTTACGGGCAGCTCAGCCTCCTTGTCGGTGACCCTTCTTCTTGCAGCGCTGCCTCCTCGCCGGCTACCCTTCTTCTTGCAGCGCCGCCTCCTCGCCGGCGACCCTTCTTGCAGCGTCGCCTCCTCGCCGGCGACCCTTCTTATTGATGCGCGGCCTCCTCGCCGCCGACCCTTCTTCTTGCTGCGCGGCCTCGTCGATATGGTCAGGTAATCCACACCCCACCCACACCAACCTCCTCCTTTCCCGTCCCACATGCCCCGACTGACAGAGCGACACCTTCCACCGAAATCACTGCCCCCTCCTCCAATTAAGCGCCGCCCATAGCCATTTTACACGCAGTATAACATGGAGCTGAGTAGCATGCGGCCGCACGCGCGAACGAGGTCGCTATGGCTGACATGCATGTCGACCGCCAGATCTTGGAGGAGCACCTCGTCTTCGAGGCCACCATCGACACCGCCGCGCAGTTGTCTACATTAAAATACAGTTCGTGATGTTTTCTCGAGGCCACCGCTAGTGCCTTCTAGTGATTTGTCCTCTGTAATGTTAATATGCAATCTGATGTTCAGTTAATAGTTTGGTCCTCTGAAATGTAATGTTCAGTTAACACTTTGGTCCAACAATTGCTACATTTTGTAGTACTGTTCTCAAGCATTCTTTGTTTTGTTAACTGTCTTATCTTCTCATACATGTTTCTACTCTGCAATGTCATGCTCAGTTAACTATTTTGGTTCATTTGGTCTGCTGTCCATTTAACTGTTTGGTTCAGTTCTGCAATTTGATTTTCATTTGTTGTGGGTACAATTTTGTATTGCTATGCATGTGACACCAATCGAATTTGGTTGTACTCAATACATATTCTACTGATAGTATGGCAACTCTCAGTTAACCTGATCAAGATCTTCCTTATGTGTGTTGTAGGGAAACAATGGGAGACACTGCGGTTTACCATCGAGGTTTGTTCAGGCAGGGTCCTTTGGCTAATAGCACATTATTATGCAGTTGCAGGAATCATTCTAATATTTAGGTTTCTTACAATTTGGTCTTACACATGTAGGTTCTGATGTCAGAGGCTTAGACCCACTGTTCGACCCATTTTGCATATGGGGAAATGAGATGTCCATGAATATCAGTCAAGTCAAGAAACTCAGAAAGATTGTTAGGATGAAGAAGCTTGCGACGAATAACAGCAAGATCTTGGTTTGCACAATGAAGAAGACATCGGTCAACTATAGGATGGTACCAACTCTTTTACCTTGTTTTTATCCCTTGCGCTATTTCAAAATTTACAACAGCGATGTATGCATAGTTTTGTTTTTAGTACTTTTCAAAGCCGTTCACCAATGATTACCTCTCAAACCACCTGCATGGTCAAGAGGCGAGGAAGGTATTCATTCAACACCCATGGTACAATATTGAAGTCTTGCTGAAGAGGACGAAGGTTGGGTAGGCAATTATCCATAGCCACTGGCCTAAAGTTGCAAGGACATTCAACATCACTGAAGGCTCAATATTTGCCTTCTGCTTCTGCAGTTTTCAAGATGAGATTCATCTTTCTATTTACCGTGTATGATGCTACTTTCCAAAGGTTTTTGATGCTGCATGTGAAACTTGGTACTGTTGTGTAATGGCATAACTGAGTGCCGAAGCTATCTGTATTCGATTATGAAATCCTGGTTGCTTTTATACGGATATGAAATATCTGGCATGTTTTATAAGAAATATCAGTTTAATTAGTACATGGATTATCAATAATAGGCTAATTATCCTGCTTATTGGGGTTTTCTATTGCAAACGGTTACTTAGACAGCACCGTGGGCGACGAACTCAAACAACCTGCACAGTTTCTAGAAAGTAGGCGTGTTCAATCAACTAACAATCACACACGGCTTCCGGCAGCGAACTGTTTGCGTTAGGCCACCTTGCACAAACGTTTCCACACAAAGAACTGTGTGGGATGTGCATACCTACGGAAATGATTTTCTGAGATTCGCCGTGTGGGATGTGCATACCTACGGAAATGATTTTCTGAGATTCGCCGTGTGGGATGTGCATACCTACGGAAATGATTTTCTGAGATTCGCCGTGTGGGATGTACATACCTACGGAAATGATTTCTGGGATTCACCGCGTGGGATGTACATACCTACGGAAATGATTTCTGGGATTCACCGTGTGGGATGTACATACCTACGGAAATAATTTCTGGGATTCACCATGTGGGATGTACATACCTACGGAAATGATTGGGTTTCCATGCCTCGCCCGATCGCACACGGCCCCAGCCTGGGTCCCACGAGGGCCTATCCCCAACGATTTCTGGGTCGTGTGGGAAGGACCCCTCTATCGCCCACACTGACTTGGCGACGGTTCCAAATGCCATTGCGGAAAGGGTTTTAAACCGTTTGTTTAGGACGTGGCTGTACCAGTGTGACGGTGGCTTCGATTCCCCCCTCCGGGAGTGAAGTTCCCCGGCGGAATCGCTCCGCCGGAGGGCAAAAGTGCTCCTATCCAAGTTCCGCCTCGAGAAGGCGGCGCTCTGTCCCGAAAGTCATATCCTTTTTTTCTTGGTCAAAATGACCTATATACTAGAAGATGGGCACCAGAGGTGGGCTGGGTTGAGCACAACCTACCAGGGCGCGCCTGGGGGGCCTAGCGCGCCCTGGTGTCTTGTGCTCACCAGGTGCCCCCCCCTCTCCGGTAGTTATTTGCTCTAGTATTTTTCATATACTCCAAAATAATTCTCCGTGAATTTTCAGCTCATTTGAAGATGTGCAGAATAGGTGCCCTGACGTAGCTTTTTCAGGTCCAAAATTCCAACTGCCGGTATTCTCCCTCTTTGTGTGAACCTTGCATATTATGAGATAAAGGGCATTGAAATTACTCCATAAAGCATTATTATGCATCAAAACATTATAAATAACATTAGAACAAAATTATGCAAAATGGACGTATCAATACGCAATTGGGGGGCAATCCATTTTTGTCCCGGTTGCAAGTCAATTCTCGACACGCAATTGGCCCGAACACATTTTTGTCCCAGTTGCAAGTTCACCATCAACACGCAACTGGAGGCCCGATCCATTTTTTCCCAGTTGCAAGTCAATCCTCGACACGCAATTGGTCCCGACCCATTTTGTCATAGTTGCAAGTCCACCCTTGACATGCAACTCGGGGTAGGGGCGATCCCTTTTTGTTCCAGTTGCAAGTGCACCCTTGATACACAAGTAATGGGCCTGGCAAATTGTTGTCCCAATTGCAAGTCCATCCTCTTTGTTTTTTGCTTTTTTCTTTCTATTTTTTTACCTTTTTTATTTTTGCCTTTAAAACTCTTGAATTTTTTATGGCAGCATGACCATCATCTAACATGCAACTACAAGTGTTTCCCTCACCATGCAACTGCATGTGTCGCCCCCGCACCACAACTGCATGTCTTCAACATAAGTGCAACAAAGCATGTCTTTAAAAAAATTTAAATACATGATTGTAAAAAAATGCATGTTTTCATAATACTCTTTCCAAATACACGTTGTGCACTTTCTACATATATCTGGATTTTTTATACACGTTGATTTTATAAAAAACAATTAACATTTTTTCAATATATGTTTTGAACATTTTTTTCCATTATGTGTTAAACATTTTTGAGAAAAATATAAAATTTTCTTGAATAATACTAAACATTTTTATACTACATGAATATTTTTACATTTATATAAACATTTTTTAAAATTTCACAAACATATTTTTTGTAAATGTCACGTACAATTTTGTGAATGGTTGGAAACATTCCTTTTGAATTATGCAAACATTTTTTAGTTTGTATAATATTTTTTTATAAAATTTCACATATATTTTTTGAAACGTGTGAGCATGTTTTAAATGTCACAAATTGTTTTGGGATGTTATCAACATTTGATTAAAATACACTAGCAAGCAATTTACACTGTCTTAACATTTTTCAAATCCGTGTGAACTTTTCTAAAACATGCGGACACTTTTCTAAAAGTTACATGAACATATTTTTTTAATGTTTTCATGTATCTCTAAACTATACATAGATACACGGTTTATACAAGATGTACTCTCGGCCCCCGCGTTGCCTGACCGAGCGACTCGGGCGGCGGCTAGGGTTCCCGAGCGTCGCCTCCCCCACCCCTCCTCTCCCTCCTCGTCGCCACCTGAGGTGGTCGCCGGGCAAACCCGCGCGGCCGCCAGTGACGGTGGCGGCGAGGCCCTCGTCGCTCCTGCAGCGAAGGATCTGGATCCCAGGGGCGGCGGCCCCTGCCGGCATGGTGTCGTCGTTCTTGCCCTGAACGGCGCTCGCGGAGGGCTCTGGCCGGCGTCCTCGATTGCGGGGCGGTGGGGCGTCGGCGGCCGGTGGCTACAGCGTGGAGGCCTCCTCTTCCTCGCCAGATTTGGAGGTTTGCCGCCCCCAATTCGCTCCCTCCCCCTCTGCGCTTGGTTTCCCGCGGCTGGTCGCTGGATCCGATGGAGTTTGGGGCTGGTGTTGCAGATCGGGACCGAGGGAAACCCCTGGCCGGCTGGTTCAGCCCGGCATCAACGTCGGCCTTGGGCGACGTTTCTTTCTTGGAGGCGATGTCGTGGTCTCCTTCTCCCCACCTCCGTTCCCTCTCCCGGGTGAAAACCCAAAATCTGACAGGATTGGGCAGCGGCGGCGCCGTGTGTGTCGTTCCCTCCATGGAGGCGTTGTCTGGGGAGTGTGGTTTCGGGCGTAGGGCTGCTGAAGGTGGGGTTTTTGGCCGGCAGCAAGTGCAGTGCCTCTCGATGTCCCGTTGTCCGCCTCTCTGTTGTTGCTCGGCGGCTTTCCTGCAGCCTTTAGACGTTCTTGGCGCGTGATGGTGTGGCCGGCTTGGTGTTTGTCCCAGCGGCATTCCTCCTGTGTCTTTGGCGCCTAAGGGTTGCGGTCATCGGTTTATGCTAGTAGTGCCCTACCTCTTGTAACTAGCTCTCCGATGTGTTGTAAGTTCAGAGTGCCCCCTTGTATCTTTTGGGCTTTCCTTGTTTTCTTGATTGCTTGGAGATGTTCTAGCGTAGGTGGTGGTCGTCATTTGGCGTCATGGTGGCGTTGATGGCGGAGGAGCCTGCCAAGGTTGGCACCTCAATCTGTTCGGAGATAGACCAGTGGAAGATGGTGGAGACGACACCTGTGAGTGCGTCAGACCGGTTTATGCCCCAGACCCGGTATGTGGCTAGGCTGGGGATTCCGGCTTTCGATGTTAGGATTAGGTGAGTGGTCTGGGTAGTGGCCCAGCTAGCACTCCTTCATCATATGGATAGGAGTAGCGCCATATGTTTCCTAGATGGTGGATTCAGGCTTACTATTGTAACACTTTGTAAGGTCCTCGAGAATAATCAATAAAGTGGCCGTATGCATCTCCTAGATGCAGAGGCTGGGGGTCATCCTTCTTTTCTAAAAAAAACACGGTTTATACAAGAAAACAACATTCTTGTGAAGAAAAAGGATGAGCCATCGAACTGAAAAAAGAAAAAGAAATGAACGGAGGATAGCCTACAGGAAAGGAATGAAGCTACATAAACTAAACTGAACGAAGCTACATAAACTAAACTGAACGGAGGCCCAAGACATTGGCAAGCTTCCGCCTCGCTGCAAGCCCTGGACAACCGGAAAAAAAAAAATCTTCAACTTAGATGTAATATAGTTATGTCACCTCTGAAAAAAAAGTTATGTCACATTTTAGATATGTCTTAGTTGGACAAAAAAATGTGTCTCGGTCACATCATACTTATATGCCATTGCAGCCCGAGGCATTAGCCTGCTATAAATAACAACAAAAAGAATAAGCCTATAGCGAATCCATCTATAGTTGGATGGTTAAATGGACACTGGTATCTTCAATTTATTATGGTTCAAATTTTGATACTCGCATTTATCCTGAATTTATGTCAGGTTTTTTGACGATGCGCGTTTAGTAAGAGGAGACATTCCATCGACTACGACTTCATAGAAATAGAGTGTGTGTACGTGTTATATATATATATATATATATATATATATATATATATATATATATATATATATATATATTTATATATATTTATATATATTTATATTTATATATATAGTGATGTTATTCATCACTCAGGGTGTACAATAAGTTATTTCTCACCCGAGGTAATCTTACGATTACTTCATAATTAAATTACATTTGGATTCAAATAGTTACATTCTATTGATTCACTATGTAAAATTTAACATAAAAAAAATAAAAATATAGGTTATAAGATAAGAAAATTTGTAGTTTATGTGTATTTTAGACTATGTTTTTATGTTTGTAATTTTATATAACATAATTTTTTTTACGGTGATTATATATTTTCTTACTGTCCCTTTTTGCGTCGGAAATAAGAAAAAAACTTACGAAACGTAAAATTACGATGCATTGATTGTAAAATAAGAGGATAAAGAATAATTATTCCTCACCCAGGGTGACGAATAGCGCGATCATATATATGTGTATATATATTGCAGTCTGTATTATACTGTGCTAAAAAACTACGGCAGTTTCGGTATTTTTTTCGATCCCTATTTCCAGCCAAAATTGCGGAAACGTACGCCCGGGCGGCACCGAATATAGCGTCCTCTAGACAAAGTCCCTTTAATGGAGAGATAGCGTCTGCTTCTGAGTGTGCATCCAGCGAAGCACGTACGTTTTCGCACTGCATGCAAACGGCCACGCGGCGCATCCCATGGCTGCACCGCCCAGACGTGGCACCCCCCTCTCCCTCCACGATGCATCCCATGACTCACATATATGTGTGTGCACACTGGAGCGCTCCATTCTCATCAGATCGATCAATTACGATCGAGGAACCTAGCACACACTATGGCCAAGGTAAAGGAGAAGAAACACTCGCTGGCCCAAACCTTCTCTCCCGTCCAGGTGATTTATCTTCAGCTTATCGTACGTGATTCTCAGGGTTTTTTTCTCGTTCCGATGTGGCAGACGAGGGCGAAGAAGGCGGCGTTGGCGGCCGGTGATGCCCGGAGCACTGGGAAGGAAGGGGACAAGGCGCCGGCGAAGGGAGGCAGCGATGCGCCGACGAACGGGGTGGTGGTAAGCGTGCCGGTCCACTGCGATGGCTGCGCCAGGAAGGTGCGGCGGTCTCTGCTGCGCCTCGATGGTACGTAACATGAAAATGGATGCACATCCGGAATTCGTTTTTGGAATTAGCTAATTTGTATGTATAGGTGTTTCAAAACTAAGTTCTTGGTGGGATAAATTAAGGGGTTGAGGAGGTGATCGTGGATCACTCGACCAACACGGTGGTGGTAAGTGGCCAGAAGGCGCTGCAGAACCCGATCATGGTGGTCGAGGCGGTCAAGAGGAGGACCGGGAAGAAGGCGCTGCTGCTGAGCCCATCGCCGGAGAAGCTTCCACCGCCGGTGAAAAGTGAGGATACCAAGAAACACGACGGTGCAGGGGCGCCAGACATGAAAAAGGATGCAGCGGAGTTCGACATGGTATTTACTGAGTCAATTACTTGCTGCTAGTTGCTGTTAATATCCTGCTTAGTTCACTACCATTTTGCTTTTTCACCTTTATATTCCGGTGTTTTAACCACCTTTTTGTGGTATTGATCATTATTGAGACCAGGAAATGGTTGTAGTGCTTAAGATCGAATTGCACTGTGAAGATTGCAGTGAGGAGATGAAGAGGAGGATACTCAAGATAAAAGGTATGTTGATGTACTCCGTATGTTAATACTACATTGCTAGCTAAACTACTCGTCTACGTCTTCCTTGCTTTGGTTGTTGCGGTACTAATTTATACAGTATGGTTGCAAACTGTTGATCAGGAGTGGAGGAGGCCGTGCCGCACATCAAATCTTCACAGATGATGGTGAAAGGGACGGTCGAGCCAGCGACCCTAGTAGGATTCATCCACAAGTGCACGGGGAGGAAGGCTGCCATCCTAAGAGCTGAGCCACTGCATGAGGATACGCCAGCAGCAGCCATGGCTGAGGATGCGCCTGCAGCGGATGCCAATCCCGAGAAGCAAGAACCATCTGATAATCTGGAAAACAAAAATGGAGGAGCAGAAGAAGAGACCAAACAAGAGGTGAAGACAGGAGAAGAAGGGGCTGAAACGGAGAAGCCAGGCAAAGGGGACGGAGACGGGGTTGAGAAGGAGACGGTTGTAGAGGAGACCCAAGGGAAGGAACACCTATTCAAGCTGCCTGTGCCGGCTTCACTTGTTGCGGTGGCGCCGGAGGCGGAGAAGATGACGGCCATGAACGGCCTCTACCAGTACAACTACCACCCAGCAGCCTACCCTTATGCGTACCCGCACTATGCTTATCAGCAGTACCACCAATACCCATATGCGGCCAATCCTGCAACGTATTACGGGCCGTGTCCGCAGCACTATCCGCCACAGACTTTCGGCGATCAGAGCCCAGATGCATGCACCATCATGTGATGTGATGGACTGTGTGTACGTAGCTTCCATGGTACCATAATCCATCGTACATGGCATAAAGAATCCCATCATGTAGTGAACTGTGTGCACCTTCCATGTTACAAGTCTATATATATGGAATAAAGCATCTGGTTATTGCAATGTATAAACAAAATAACAGCTTTCATAAACCACATCTAGATGTGTTTGTAGGATCGACCACATCTAGATGTGTTTGTAGGATCGGAAGTATGTCTAGAGGGGGGTGATTAGACTATTTGACCAAATAAAAACTTAACCTTTTTTCCAATTTTAGTTCTTGGCAAATTTTAGCTAATTTAGGACAAATCAAGCAATCGTCACATAATTCAAGCAAGCATGCAAAGAGTATATAGGCAGTGAAAAGTAAAGCATGCAACTTGCCAGAATGTAAGGGGAAGGGTTTGGAGAATTCAAACGCTATTGGAGACACGGATGTTTTTCCCGTGGTTCGGATAGGTGGTGCTATCCTACATCCACATTGATGGAGACTTCAACCCACGAAAGGTAACGGTTGCGCGAGTCCACACAGGGCTCCACCCATGAAGGGTCCATGAAAAAGCAACCACCCACAAAGGGTCCACGAAGAAGCAACCTTGTCTATCCCACCATGACCATCGCCCACACAGGACTTGCCTCACTAGCGGTAGATCTTCACGAAGTAGGCGATCTCCTTGCCCTTACAAACTCCTTGGTTCAACTCCACAATCTTGTCGGAGGCTCTTAAGTGACACCTAGCCAATCTAGGAGACACCACTCTCCAAGAAGTAACAAATAGTGTGTAGGTAATGAACTCCTTGCTCTTGTGCTTCAAATGATAGTCTCCCCAACACTCAACTCTCTCTTTTAGGATTTGGATTTGGTGGAAATAGGGTTTGAGTGGAAAGCAACTTGGGAAGGCTAGAGATCAAGATTCATATGGTAGGAATGAAATGTCTTGGTCTCAACACATGAGTAGGTGGTTCTTTCTCAGAACATATGAGTTGGAATGGTGTGTGTGTTCTGATGGCTCTCTCATCGAATGAGAAGGAGGTGGAGGGGTATATATAGCCTCCACACAAAATCCAACCGTTACACAGTTTTTCAATCTCGGTGGGACCGAATCAATAAGCTCGGTCGGACCGAAAATGTAAACCTAGTGACCGTTAGTGATTTTTGGTGGGACTGACATGCAACTCGGTAGGACCGATATGGTTAGGGTTTGGGCATAACCTAATCTCGGTGAGACCGATTACACAAACTCAGTGAGACCGAATTTGGTAATTAGCTAACCAGAGAGTTGGTCAGGCAAATTCGGTGGGACCGATTTGCTCTTTCGGTGAGACCGAGTGGAACTCGGTGAGACCGAGTGGAACTCGGTGAGACCGAAAAGTTATAAAGGGAAAACACTGAGTTTACATTGCAATCTCGGTGGGACCGATTCGCTTTTTCGGTGGGACCGAAAAGTTACGAAAGGGAAACAGAGAGTTTGCAACCCCATCTCGATGAGACCGAGATCCTTATCAGTAGAACCAAAGGGTTTGGCAGTGGCTAATGACAAGTGAAACTCGGTGGTGCCGGATAGGAAAAATCAGTAGGACCGAGTTTGGCTTAGAGTTTAGGTCATATGTGGATATGGGAAAGTAGTTGAGGGTTTTGGAGCATATCACTAAGCACATGAAGCAAGAGGCTCATTAAGCAACACCTCATCCCTCCTTGATAGTATTGGCTTTTCCTATGGACTCAATGTGATTTTGGATCACTAAAATATAAAATGAAGAGTCTTGAGCTTTTGAGCTTGAGCCAATCCTTTGTCCTTAGCATTTTGAGAATTCCACTTTCACATCCATACCATGTCAATCATTGAGCTTTCCTGAAATAATCATCTTGGAATAGCATTAGCTCAATGAGCTATATGTTGTTATGAATTACCAAAACCACCTAGGGATAGTTGCATTTTCAATCTCCCCCTTTTTGATAATTGATGACAACATATAGATTAAAGCTTCGACAAATGATAATAAGCATGAAATATATCGTCGCTTTGAGAAGTATGTGATAAGTAAGAGCTCCCCCTAAATTTGTGCATATTTAAAATTTGCTTTGGACTGCAAATGGACAAAGAGTTAGAGTCATGGGTTACTCTTCCATGTCACATACATCTTGGTGGAGCGCTTAAAATGATAAGAATGAAATACATGCACTCATCACCAAGAATAATGAATGATCACAAGATAGATAAGATAATAACATTAAGCAAGCATTAAGTGTAGCTTATGATCAAACACATGAGCATCAATGTCTCACAAGCATAGTATCTCAAGCACTCAAAAGCAAACAAGTTCGAAAAACCACCAAATAAAGCAAGAGAGAAAAGCAACACACTCTCTCTCTCGAAGACTATGATCTATACATCTTCTCTCCCTTTGGCAACAAGTTACCAAAAAGTTCCTAGAAAATGCATAGCACTAGATCGACGCTCAGGCTTGATCTTCAGGTGGTGGTGGAGTCCGGATCACTCCAAGGACGAAGGCTTCGGTAGATGCTGAAGTAGACGCTGGAGTTGGAGCTGGAGGAATTGAGGCTGTAGCTGGTGCTGAAGTGGTGGCTCTTGTGTCAGCAACTGGCACGGCAGATGACCTCGGGCCTCGTGGCACTCTGGCAAAGGTATGAGTGGTAGTCCTGCCTCTCCTCTCCTGCATGTCCTCCTGGAGCTGCTCCACTGCAGACTGAACTTCTGTTACCTTAACATCCAAGTCATAGAACTTCTGTTCCATGATTCTCTCTAGGCTCTGCTGATTCTGAGTGAGAGTGGCCAGACTTTGCTCAATCCTCAGCGTGGATGCAATCAAGTAACCAAGCTGCTCTTGTTTAGTCTTCAAGAAGTATTCAGATGCCTCCTCTTGGGTAGGCATCTTGGCAGCTTTCTCCTTCCTTGCCTTCTCCTTCTTTGTAAATGCTTGGGCAGATGATGGCTCGTTCTCAGTCATGACAACTTGATTGTCCTCGAAATCTGGACGGATGGGCAAATGTTCCTTGTCCAATAAATATATGCCCGTGCCCATCTTGGAGTTGATGAGCTCCTGAATCTGAGGGGCATATCCGCAGCTTCTCTCCTGGTCTGCTGCAGTCCTCTTGATAGTTTCCACTATGAGCTCATCACCTTAAACTTCTGAGGCACATCAAACACATGTAGCAAGTTGATAGCATGGCCTCTGATCATCTTGTGATCTCCAGACTTGGGCAGTAAGGTGTGCCTTAGTATCCAACTAATCGTCGGGAGTCCTGACAGAAGGTAATGCACAGAGCCAAACTTGAAGGTGCCAAGAGCTTCATTGGAAATTTCCTTGTACATATTGGACATGGAGTTGTGGTCCATCTTTTTCTTGGCATAGATATCCAAGTCTTCATCTTGCTCCTCTGGGGCATTAATGATCTGTGCCCACTCAGTCACTGTAGATTGGTACCTTGTACCCTCAGACATCCATGTGATCCTCCCATCTGGATAAAAGTGAGCCATGGAGTAGAACTGCATGATAAGCTCCTCGTTCCACTTTGTGAGCTTCTGCCCAACAAAGTCGGCTACTCCACAAGCTATGAAGCTGTCTTGCACTCCAGGATAGTGCTCCTCATTGTCCTTGATGTATGTCCAATCAACCCAACGCATATCACAGACAATGGGCTTCTTATCTAACAGCACAGTCTCATAGAAATCCTGCTGCTCCTTGGTGTGAAACCTGTAGTCCACGGCAGTCCTTCTCCTTGAAGCATACGGGTCTGCTTCTCTCCACTTTCTCAGCCCTGAATCTCTCCTGAGCTTCATGTCCTCAGCCACAGGATGAGCATCGTTGTGGTCTGGGATCTTGGGCTTTAGCTTTCTCAGGACATTTTCTTCTTCTTCTTCAGCAACAGTCTCAGGCACTGGGGCCTTGTTCTTTTCAGCTGCAGGAATGCTCCTTGTATTCCTCTTTGGTTTTGGCTTGGAGGCAGCTTTGGGCTTAGATGCAATAGCCCCTGATCTTATGGCATCACCCATTCGCTTGGGTGCCTTGGGCGCTGGTGCAGCTACCTCTTCTTCCTCTTCTTCTTTCATGATGGAAGCTTTTCCAAGCACTCTAGCAACAGTCTTCTTTACCCTTTCCTTTCTTTTCTTGCCCTCAGCTGCAACTGGCTCTTGGGGAGTGGGCTTCTCAGTTGAGGCTCTAGCATTTGATATGGGCTGCCTGCCTGTTGGCCTTTTGATTTTTAGACCTGGCTTAGTGCCTTGAGCTGGCTCAATTCTCTTGGAAGTGGCCTCTTCCTCTGCCACATAGTCCTCATCTTCGGAGTCTGAAGTTTTCTTCTTCCTTTGTCTCGTGGCAGCCTTTGGCAAGTTGCTAGGAGTGCTCCTGCTGCCTTCATCAGATGAACTGGAGGGACTAGTGACCTCACTCATCACCACTTGCTGCTCTGACATATTTTGGCTATCACTTTGATCAGACATGCTGCAAACTGACTGCTGATCCTGTGAATAGATTATAGATGAGGTAGAAAGGATGAGCATCACAAAATGCAGAGATTTTTGCAAAAAGAATGATCCAAAAACTTAGTTTTAGTTTCCTACTGAAATCATCTCGGATCTACCGATTTTCAAACTCGGTGATACCGAAGCAGTTTTGGAACCTAAACTAGTGAACTCGGTAGGACCGAGTCACAGTTCGGTGGCACCGAGACTGCTAGGGTTTCACTGATTTCAAAAATCGGTCACACCGATAAGTAATTCTCGGTCAGACCGAGTCTCACTTGTGCAATGGCATAAGCCAAATCGGTAGGACCGAGTTTTTCAACTCGGTGGGTCCGAGATGGTTTTGGCGGAAACCTAAACCTAGAATTTTCGAATCAAACCTAATCTACGAGCGTTTTGACTGGATAGAAGTTTCTCAAACGTGGCAAGAATCAATATGATCACAATGTGCTAGGAATCAGATTGAGGAATAGCACAGAGATCAAGTCCATACCCTAGTTCGGTGGGGACTTGCTACGGCGGCAACGGCGAGGCAGAATTCCCGTTGACGGCGACGGATACTAGCGACTGGAGGCTGCTGGCGGCGAGAAGACGATCCGGAGACCTCGAGGGCAGAGCAGGCTATCGCGCGGGCGAAGGGATTCGGAGAAATTTCCAAATTTTACCCGTGACTATATATATAGCCCGACCCTGTCGGTGTGACCGAGTGGAACGACTCGGTGGCACCGAGATTCATAACTGCGTGCAGTTACTAAAACTCGGTGTGACCGAAAAGTTCAAATCGGTTGCACCGAGATCGAAAACCTAGATCAACTTAATGATCTTGGTAGGACCGAAAGTGGAGTATCGGTCAGACCGAGAATCATAAAGAGGTTTTGGAAGTTTAAGTCTATGACGAATTGGGGACTCTGAGCGCTCCTCACACAGAGTGGTTCGAATCTGACTTGATCAAATTTTGTGATGCAGCATGAATAGAGTTTGAGACGAGAAAAGCATAGATAGCTAGAGGAGATTCTTAGGCATTCTTGTCCATCCACTTGGCAAAAAGAAATAAAACCGAACAATCAAAACAACAAGTGGATGTCCTCGAACGAGTAATATGCAACCAGCATGCTCACACAATAAGATGGCAAATGAAATATGTGGCAAGGCATGCACAACCAATACTAGCATCTATCAAGCAATTTGCGATGACTAGGTCATCTATGTATGAGTATATTGACTTAGGAGTCAAGTGAGAACACTTGATCATATGTCATACTCATCGTTTAAGCCCAAATGGGGTTACCACTTTTACATAAAGCATTGTTGTGTTCACATCTTTAGAGTTGCTTTAGCTCAAGTCTTAGAGTAAAGCTCCCCCTAGATGTGATATCCCCCCCTAAGAGGGATGAACTAACCTTGGATTTTGTCGATGATGACTTCATGTAGATATTGAAGATGTGGATGCTCAATGTTGATGTAGATCTCTTGGAGCTATCCATTTGAGTGAATTGCACTTTCAATACCTACATGGGTTAGTCCCACAAGGAACAAACAAGGATATCCATAGGCATAGAGTGATGCACACAAAAGATGATGTCCATGAAAACTTTTAGGTTACCTTGTCCCTTGTCTTACCAACAAGAGGTTTTGTGACTCCTTGAACTAGTGCAAGATGTGGAAGTTGATTGCACTTGTTCTTGCCAAAATGATAAGAGTGAAGTATGTTGGCGGAGTCACCCTCAAGAACTCTCTAGTTCTTCTTCTTTTGGATCCACATCATCTTGATGGGAATCCTTGGAGTTGTAGTCGTACTTGATGAAGTGGAGCTTGAAGTAGTCTTGGGAATCCACTTGACTAAGGTCTTCGGAGCTTCTTCAAATGCATCAATTTTCTCTTGAAGCTTGTCCTTGCCTTTTTGCTTGTAGTCTTGTGGTGGAAGATCATCTTGAGCTTGTGTCCCCTTGAAAGAAGTATCATACTTCTCTTGTTGAGGGATAAACTTTGTCTTGGGGTATTGGTCTTCTTCCCACTCAACTCCATTGGCATTGAACTTTTGTTCAAAACCAACACCTTGATTCTTCCGGTGCATTCCTTGCTTGCGCACAATTTCCTCGAATTGCTTACTCCCGGCAAGGCTTTTGTACACTCCTTTCCCTTCAATAAACTATTTTCTTGCTCAAGTGTAACTTGGCTAAGAGAATCAGTAGTGGCATCAAGAGAACTACTAGAAGCAACAATATTGGATTTAACATGATCATTGTTACTGCTAGAGGAAGAATCTTTCTTGTTAGACTTGACTTGAGGCATGTAAGTGGATAAGAGTAAACGCTTGGCAATGTAAGAAGAACTTTTCTTGCGGAGATCATCATTGATTGCTTTTAAGAACTCATGCTCTTGCTCAAGATTGAGCTTTTCAAAGCGTAATTTCTCATGAGCTCTTAAAAGTTTTCGATGATCTTCGAAGATAGTGTCATGAGCTAACTTAAGAGTTTTTAGTTCTTTAGTTAGAGCCTCAATCTTCTCCTTATCATTGTCATTTGTTTTATCTTGATTAGCATGTTTAATTGACACTTCATCATAGTATTCATCACTAGAGTTGTCAACAAGCAAATCATCACCTAACAAGTCATCTTCATCACTATTGAAATCAACATACTCGGGGTGTGTTACCTTAGGACCTTTGGCCATGAAGCATCTTCCAATTCCTTCATTTGGTGAGTCAAATATGTCGTAGGAGTTGGTTGACACAAGTGCTAGACCGGCAACACCTTCATCTTGAGTATCTTCGGAGTCGGAGTGATAACTTTTCTCGGAGTGGCTGTCGGAGTCGGAGCCGGATACCCATTCACCAACATGAGCTTGATGTCTTCGTCTTGTGTAGCTCCTTGATGATTTTTCCTTCCTTTCCGAATCCTTGCTTCTCCGTGAGTATCTTCGTTCATAATGATCATCTCTACTCCTTCTCTCTCTTGGTGATGATTCTTTGCTTCTTCTTTTTGGAGAATCTTCTCTTCTCTTGTAGGGAGCCGTACACTCATTGAAATAGTGTCCGGGTCTTCCACAATTGTAACAGTTTCGCTCTCGACTAGAAGATCTTTTGTCATTGTAGGACCTTGACTTGGAGCTTCTATCTTTGCTTCTACTCTTGTAGAACTTGTTGAAGTTCCTCACCATTAAGCTCAATTCTTCATTGAAGTCTTGTTTCTCACTCGATGATGTAGGGGCTTCACATGAGGCTTTATAGGCACCACTTGATTTGTTGTGAAGTTCCTCTTTATCCTTAAGTGACATCTCATGAGCAACAATTCTCCCAATCACCTCCGTTGGCTTGAGATCTTTGTAGTTGGGCATCATTTGGATCAATGTGCACACGGTATCATATTTTCCATCCAAGGCTCTTAGAATCTTCTTGATGATGAATCTATCGGTCATCTCTTCACTTCCTAAGCCGACAATCTCATTTGTGATGAGAGCAAGCCTAGAGTACATCTCAGCGACACCTTCACCATCCTTCATCTTGAACTTGTCAAGTTGGCTTTGAAGTACATCCAACTTGGATTCCTTGACGGAGTCGGTACCTTCGTGCATATCAATCAAAGTGTCCCAACTTTCCTTTGCATTCTCAAGGCGGCTGATTTTGTTGAATTTTTTGGGGCACAATCCGTTGAAGAGAATATCACAAGCTTGAGCATTGTATTGCAACATCTTCAACTCATCCGCGGTAGCTTCACGGTCTGGTTCTCTCCCGTCAAAGAAGTCACCTTGCAAACCAACACACACAATAGCCCAAACGGCGGGGTTATGTTCAAGAATATGCATTTTCATTTTATGCTTCCAACTAGCAAAGTTAGTACCATCAAAGTAAGGACCTCTACGGTGATAATTTCCCTCGCTAGACGCCATACTCTCCTAGGTTGTGAAACCAAGGCTATGACCACCAAAAGCTATGGAGATCAAAGCAAATGGAGACCAAAGCTCTGATACCACTTGTAGGATCGGAAGTATGTCTAGAGGGGGGGTGATTAGACTACTTGACCAAATAAAAACTTAACCTTTTCCTAATTTTAGTTCTTGGCAGATTTTACCTAATTTAGGACAAGTCAAGCAATCGTCACATAATTCAAGCAAGTATGCAAAGAGTATATAGGCAGCGGAAAGTAAAGCATGCAACTTGCGAGAATGTAAGGGGAAGGGTTTGGAGAATTCAAACGCTATTGGAGACACGGATGTTTTTCCCGTGGTTCGGATAGGTAGTGCTATCCTACATCCACGTTGATGGAGACTTCAACCCACGAAGGGTAACGGTTGCGCGAGTCCACACAGGGCTCCACCCAAGGGCAACGGTTGCGCGAGTCCACACAGGGCTCCACCCACGAAGGGTCCACGAAGAAGCAACCACCCACAAAGGGTCCACGAAGAAGCAACCTTGTCTATCCCACCATGACCATCGCCCACACAGGACTTGCCTCACTAGCGGTAGATCTTCACGAAGTAGGCGATCTCCTTGCCCTTACAAACTCCTTGGTTCAACTCCACAATCTTGTCGGAGGCTCCCAAGTGACACCTAGCCAATCTAGGAGACACCACTCTCCAAAAAGTAACAAATAGTGTGTAGGTAATGAACTCCTTGCTCTTGTGCTTCAAATGATAGTCTCCCCAACACTCAACTCTCTCTTTTAGGATTTGGATTTGGTGGAAATAGGGTTTGAGTGGAAAGCAACTTGGGAAGGCTAGAGATCAAGATTCATATGGTAGGAATGGAATGTCTTGGTCTCAACACATGAGTA
The DNA here is from genome assembly GCF_018294505.1 of Triticum aestivum. Lineage (NCBI taxonomy): Eukaryota > Viridiplantae > Streptophyta > Magnoliopsida > Poales > Poaceae > Triticum > Triticum aestivum. The sequence goes on along the minus strand of NC_057803.1, from coordinate 520,712,865 downwards.
GGTGGTTCTTTCTCAGAACATATGAGTTGGAATGGTGTGTGTGTTCTGATGGCTCTCTCATCGAATGAGAAAGAGGTGGAGGGGTATATATAGCCTCCACACAAAATCCAACCGTTACACAGTTTTTCAATCTCGGTGGGACCGAATCAATAAGCTCGGTCGGACCGAAAATGTAAACCTAGTGACCGTTAGTGATTTTTGGTGGGACTGACATGCAACTCGGTAGGACCGATATGGTTAGGGTTTGGGCATAACGTAATCTCGGTGAGACCGATTACACAAACTCGGTGAGACCGAATTTGGTAATTAGCTAACCAGAGAGTTGGTCAGGCAAACTCGGTGGGACCGATTTGCTCTTTCGGTGAGACCGAGTGGAACTCGGTGAGACCGAAAAGTTACAAAGGGGAAACACTGAGTTTACATTGCAATCTCGGTGGGACCGATTCACTCTTTCGGTGGGACCAAAAAGTTACGAAAGGGAAACAGAGAGTTTGCAACCCCATCTCGGTGAGACCGAGATCCTTATCGGTAGAACCGAATTTCTAGGGTTTGGCAGTGGCTAATGACAAGTGAAACTCGGTGGTGCCGGATAGGAAGAATCGGTAGGACCGAGTTTGGCTTAGAGTTTAGGTCATATGTGGATATGGGAAAGTAGTTGAGGGTTTTGGAGCATATCACTAAGCACATGAAGCAAGAGGCTCATTAAGCAACACCTCATCCCTCCTTGATAGTATTGGCTTTTCCTATGGACTCAATGTGATCTTGGATCACTAAAATATAAAATGAAGAGTCTTGAGCTTTTGAGCATGAGCCAATCCTTTGTCCTTAGCATTTTGAGGGTTCCACTTTCACATTCATGACATGCCAATCATTGAGCTTTCCTGATATAATCATCTTGGAATAGCATTAGCTCAATGAGCTATATGTTGTTATGAATTACCAAAACCATCTAGGGATAGTTGCACTTTCAGTGTTGCACATCTAAGTCCTATGCCATTGATATCCTTGAAGAAAGACAAAAGGTTCATTAATTAATTGAGAAGGGGAAGAACCAAGTTTCAGTACAGACCTCTCACCGGCCACACAGAGGCGAGAGAAACCCATCAAGAAATTCTCAACAGATAATCAGTAAGAGCCTCACATAAACGTAAAAATAATACTAATGGGAATTACTCTACCGACATCATGGAGCTCAGGTGCTTGGCGCCAGCCTTTTGCCACAAACGTCGATACTGCATTCCGCTTTGCTAAGTGCAGGTTTGTTTGTCGAGTGCAAAATGTCGGGTAATCGGCAAAGGACCATGAAACCGAGTGTAAAAGTAAAAACGCTCGGCCAATGGCATGAAACTCGGCAAAGAAAAGCTTTGCCAAGTGCCAGCCGCATAGCATTCCTGCCACGCGACACTTGCAAACATTTTTATTTCGTTTTTGTCTTTTTATTTGTGTATTATTTGTTTATTTTCATTTATATGTTTTTTCTTTTATTTTCCCCTCTATTTCCTTTTATAGTCATTTAGTATATTTTCTAGGCATCTAGTGAATATATATATATATAGAGAGAGAGAGAGAAAAGCAAACCTATGAAGCTTCTCTGGGGTGGATGCAATCACGCGCGCTCGTTGGTGTTGGGATCTGGTCCCTCCTCTTACCCCATTTGCTTTTTTCTCTTTTTATTCTTTTGATGTTCTTTTCCTCTTATAGCAAGGGGGTGGACCACGCTGCATGCAAGGGGGAGGGGACCGGCAGGCACTAGGCTGTGGTTGTGGCAGTCTAGCAGACAGGACCACCGGCGCCCAAAAGCAAGGTTCCTGTACGGCAAATGGAGAACTGTTTGGGGAAGGTTCGAACCTTTTTAGTCCATGTACTATTTTTTTACAGTCCATGCAGGAGCAAATTCGCCAGCTGACACCCAAAAAGACGCATGAGGTATTGGACAGTCGGAAACAGATTCATACGTGTAGCTCTGCAGCTTGTAGGTGCCCTGCGTATAGTCCCAGTGGATGTAGTTGGTGAGAACGAAGCGCACGGACATGAGCAGGACGACCACCATGAGCAGGCGCGCCAGGAGGCCGGCGGCGATCCACCCCGGCCGCCGTGACACGGCCATCTCTATCCTAACTGTGCCGTCGATCTAGCTCCTAGCTCGTGCTCTCGATCAGCGTATCCCTGTACTTGTAGCTTGGTTTGAGCCCGCCTTTTTAACCGGAAGACAGACGCGCCAACATAGAGACGGCCGCCGTCGGGGCGTGGTTTGTAGCTTGTCTTTGTTTTGGCTCCGGGCATGTCCGTGCCCCCCCTCCCCCTGTGCATGCGCCCGCATGCATGTGATGCGAAGTCAAAAGCCGCCCAACCCTCTGCTCCCGCCCATGCCCCTCGGGCCTCCCGCGCGCAGGTGCCTCCCTGCTGGCGACAGACCAGATTTTCGATTTTCAACCCATGCCGTTTCTATACACTCAGCTGCGGATAGTCAAAGACCACCATTCCAGGCATCAGCAGGCAGCACACCCTTCTCTTTCATCACACACGCGTATGCGCCCTTCCCAAGCATCCATGGCCGCCATCAACCCACCCCCCACAAGTGATGGCGAGGAATCCATGACTACAGTTCTTCGCTTAGGTGAGCTTCTAGAGCAGGTGCTTCTCCGTGTCGATGGCTTGAAGAGCCTTCTGCGGTCTAGCACGTTGTCGAGGGAGTGGCTGAGTATTGCATCAAGGAAGGAGTTCCGTCAGCAATTCATGGCAAACCACGATCCGCCTTTGCTTGGGATCATTCTGCAGTTCGCCGTGGTTGGCACCGACTGGAGGCACCTGGAGTTCGCCCCGGTGGAAGGGCTGGACCAGGCCTTAGCTCCAAAGGCGTCAGAAGTCGCGGCGGCTCTCGCCGGGCAAGCCAGCTATGAGATGGTGCTGGCATGCGTCGCCGTCGAGCTCGTCATGAGAGAAAGAGAATCCCCAAGGGGTTACGCTAAGCGTACAATCCTTGGGCCAGTCTCTGCAAGTCGCCACCGGCTTCCTCGAGATAACATCATCGAGGCCATCCCGTCTGCCATCTGCGCCTGCTTCGTCGTCATCGACGGCGAGAAGCCCTTCTTCGACGGCTATCATCAGACGCACGCGAAGGCAGGCGGCGAGCTCGGCGCGTTCCATCTTCGCGTAACTATGGACCGCGGCGACCGGTGGTTCGTGGAGGTATCTGAGCCTATATTCTCAAAGAAACCATGCATCCCGCACGATGATCCATGCGCCATAGTGGTAGACGGCGTGTTGTACATGATGTATGTCGTAGGTTTTCTGTTTTCGTACGATCTAGCGTCTCGTAAGTTCGGCATGGCCAAGCTTCCGGCTGCCTTTAGCAACGCTAAGGACATGGATTACATGATGGCACGGTCGGGCCAGTCCGGCATATGCATCCTTCTTCGCCGGGGGGGCGTGCTGGAGAACTGGACTTGCACGATGAAGGCCAGATCATATGATTGGCAGCTACATGCGAGCCACAACCTTAAGCTCATCTTCGATGGGTATATAGTATCGTCTTTCTGGGATGTAGCCGGCGGCGGGGGGGACTTTTTCTCCATGAAGATTAGAGCCGTCGGAAGAAATGGCTCTTACGCCATCATCACATTTGGTTTTTGCCCACACATTTTCTTAGTTGATACAATGTCTGGACGGGCTATGAAAATCGGACATGTCATGAACCCTAATGTTGTCACGATGGTGACCCCGGTCTGCATGCCATGGCCACGGTCATTCACAAGATTGTAGGAGTGTTATGTGCTGCTAGGATTTGTTTCCTACAAATTCATGTATCTTGGGAAATCTTCTTTGTCTGATGGATTATTTCCTTTAATTTTTATCTAGTCATTTATAATGGGCATGTAACAGATCTATGATCTGAGACATTTTCTAGATTCTATGTTCTTATATATATATATATATCTGCAGCATGCATGTGTTTTTTAAGTTGCTACGCATTTTCATCCCCCGCGCCCACATTACTTGGCGCTATGATTTCTCCCTTCTTGCAAAAAGGATCCACAAATAGATCATACAAAGCATGCCGAGCTTAATAAAATTAAGCTCGAGGAAGAGCCGCGGCATCACCCCGCAACCACACACTGTAGCTTTTAGGTGGAGCAACGACGGTACTTTTTATGCTTTAGCTCGACACTAGCCCCTGAGTCTGGGTAGGTGCCTCCCGTCGTAGCGGACACCGACATCTTCGCCCTCACACAATCATCGGTGTGCTAGATGGGGGCACGATCGACTCAGAGGCTGTTGACGGTCGTCGAGTCCATGCCCACGAAAAACACAGCCCACATTACTTGGCGCAGGGAGTTATGAGTTTCTCAACCCAACCTACCCGTGTATGTGTGCGGTGTGATGCTGCAGCTCTTCCTCGGCCGTATTTTTGTTAAGCTTAATATGCAGTGTATGATCTATATTTGGATCAAGAAGGTAGAAACCATAACTCGAGATGCCAATTAATGTGCGAGAACCGAAAACGCCACATTGTGTTCAAGTTTAAAATTCCCACCACCAAATGAAAAAGGATTGGCTCCCTATTTAAACTACTCCTTCAGAGGTGTGTTGCCTTTTCGACACCGCAAGCTACACAGTCCCCGCGCCAAATAATATGTGAGAACTGAATTGCCAAATTTTATTCAAGGTCAAAAACTTCATAAATGAGCTCCTTTTCTGATATATATCTGAATAATAACTAGTTTACTCAACGGAGCACTAGTCGATGAAAGCGAACACGCTTTGTGCGTATTTTTTGGAAAATGGCTAAACAAATTATCTAGCCAAAACAGAGGCTGATTCATATTACGCATCTGAGCGTCGGGGTATAAGAATGTGTAGTAACTTAATAACACATGGATGCTGCAGATATTAATATTGAAAGGAAACACATAAAATCTGAAAAATGTTTCCGGATCATAGTTCTGTTACATAGATCAACACGGAATAAGTAACTTGATAACCTGGCAGCAAAGAACAGAGCCTACTAGGACAGCAAAGATCATACCAGAACATAAAACAGTAAAGCACGAGGCATCACATACGAGAACATAGCATACTACGACAGTCTACGATACTAGCATCCCGGCGAATCATCGTGGGCGGATGCGCTGGCTAGAGCAGCAGTCGTCCAATCGGCCTCTCCTTGCCACAGGGAGCGTAGATTCGAACATACCAGCCGTCAGGCTCCACGATCTGGAAGGTTAGCAGGTCGTCTGCTTCCACGCCATGAGCGTCGACGAAGTCGTCCCACCCGTCCATCAGGTACTTTGCATCATGCCCATCCCGCTTATCCATCCGGACTGACCACACGCCCTCCCAAGTCCAGAGCTTGATTCTCCTGGGGCACGGCCCCTTCATCTGCTCTTCCCATCCGCCCGGAATCCTCATCCAGGGCAGCTCGTCATCCTTCACCCTGAAGCGAAAGGTGCTGTAGGAGGATTCAGAGTGCAGGCGTCCAACTCGAAGACGAACCATGCCGTCCTCCGCCTTCACTGTCGCTCCGGGCACCTGCCATTGAAGAGATCGAACGGCGGATTCAACATTTATCCCCGCTTTATTCACACGAAAATTGGATTCGGAACGGATAACTTACAGGACGACCAGCTGCGTTCCCCATCTTTTCAGGGCAGCGAAGAGCCTGCTCAGCTGGAAGAAGATGTCCAGCTGACGATTGAGGATCACCAGCGGAGCTAGCAGCGATGGGGGCGGTGGGGGAAATGGGAGTTTTGGGCAGGTGGGCGGCGAGACCGTGAGAGTGATGTGTTTGATATAATAGAACGGACCAGAGCAGAGGGGGCGCCCCTGAACAGAACTCAATGCACCTACTCGTGCCCCCAAGCCACATGCGTGGGCATGTTAAAAACCGGTGGCACGCGGGCGCACCGGCGTGGCAGCACAGCCCATGCATGCCGACAGTGCATGGACGGCTTACCGCAGTGTCCGTTGGGTGGGACGGCATCACGTCTGGACGTTGGTTTAGTCTCCGTTGGTTTTAAAGAAGCACTTCGCCCATGCACCCTGCTTTTTACATCAGTAACATGAAAGCCATGGGTCAACTTTTCCAGCAATAGCGGACAACCTGCTCGACGCAACGCGAAATGATGGAGCTTTTGCCTCCACTTGTCCGCTCGCAGGCTGCAGCCCTATGCTATGCTTGCTAGAGCGCAAACTGCCACACGGCCTAGCGCGGATTAATTCAGCACGGCTTTTTTTTTCAATCTCTCGGTGAGGCAGCCACCAGCCGTTCCAGAGTGATTTTTTGGACCCGTCATATTGACTACTGCAGCAGACGTATGTGAGGCAGATTCATTTCTCCACACACCCGTTCCTTCTTCTTCCTTGAGCCTACGCTTCCACCACCACCCAGCCTAGCCATGGCCACCATCACCAGCGCTTGTTTTGAGGACTCCATGTCCCAAGTGTTAGGCCTAGACCATTTGCTAGAAGATGTCCTTGTTAGGGTAGATAGTGTAAAAACCATCCTTCGTTGTGGCGTCGTGTCTAAAGCGTGGGCAAGCGCAGCTCTAAGGGAGGAAATGTTTGTCAAGTTCATGGCGGACATCTCGCCTCCTCTTCTTGGCATCGTCACCGAGTTCGGCGTGTTGGGGCACGACACGACGTACGTCGAGTTTACCCCCATGCCGGACATGGACGAGGCCCTCCGTGCGCATGCCTGGGAGGTGGAGGCTGCATTCGCCGGCGACTTCAACTTCGACACTGTGCTGTTCTCAGGCTACGGCGAAGTCATCGTAAGAGAGAAGGCGGAACCGAGAGGGTATGCCAAGCGCTCAATCCTTGAGCCGGTTACCACAAGTCGCCACCTTCTCCCTCCCGATGACTTCTTCCAAGAAGCCCCTGCAGCTATTTGTGCATGCTTCGTCGTCGTCGACGGTGTGAAGGCATTTTTCGACGGCTACCCCGAAACTCACGCCGGTCCATACATCCACCAAGGCCCTTATCGTCTTCGCGTCTGCACACTGATGGAGGAGCAATGGTTCGTCAATGTATCTTTTCCTATCGACCTCAACATTCCATGCATTCCTCATGCAACCCCCCGGGCTATAATTATAGACGGCATACTGTACATGATGTATGCCGTGGGCTTGCTTTTTACGTTTGTTCTGTCGTCGGGGGTGTTTGGAATAGTGGAGCTGCCCGAATCATTTAGCACCGCCGGGGACATGGATTACACGATTGCAAGGTCTGGGAAGTCAGGTCTTTCCATCATTCATTTGGTTGGTGCTCATATGGAGCATTGGTCCTGTGACATGGCTAGCCAAGAGAAGAGTTGGATTTTCCACAGCACATACAACCTGCAGCTGTTGTTCGATGGTCATATTTTCCCATCATTTTGGGAGGGAAGAGTCAACGGGGGGGCATCTTCTTCCGTGGAGGCCGATTCTTACAACATCAGGATTAGAGCTGTTGGAGAGAACTTTGCATATGCAATAATCACGTTCGATTGTTGCCCATTGATATACCTAGTTGACACAGGCAAACGCGAGGTCGTTGAAGTCATGAACTCATTCAACCCGCAAGCTGTGATGTCGGTAACAGCCGTCTGCATGCCATGGCCGAATGCATTCCCCCGTGCTTAGGAGCACCATTTCCAGTTGCTATCTAGCTTCCAAGCTATGTATGCAGTAATTTTTTTATCTTTTCTAGCGGACCCTGTGTTTTTCTTAATATGTACTTTTTAACTCCTTGATCAGCATGTAAGCCCGAAAGACCAGTTGGCACTTTTAATTATGCAGGCACTATTCTTTAATATCTCTGTAACCGTGTGCCTAACTGCATTTTACTTGCAACGTTTTTGAGAGATTTTCCTTTTTCTGTTGAAGTACGCCTTTTTTGCTGCGGTTGAAAGTAATGCCTTTTTGTCCCAACGCATTTCCATACATGTAATTCTCGTCCCCCGTTCATGCGAGGGAAACAAAAATAAGGCACTTTTTTTGTGGTATGGATGGTTGGTGATGCGAAGAAAACTTTTTTCTCGCAAAGTAATTTATGTTGTTCAAAATAGAAAGTATTACGAAAGATCCACGCATTTCTCTCATCCACAACTACCAAGAGATAAGAAGCATCAAGGAAGCAAGTGGTATGTTCTCGTACGTACCCGTTCACCTCTTGTCCGGTCCATCCGCCGTGGCGATGGGTAGCGGAGCTTTGTCACTGGTGGCATTTTTTGTCGGATGTTTTCTCTGTGTGGTCATTTTTGTAAATTGGTAATGCAAATGCAAGTTTGTTCATATAAAGAGTTTAAATCCATAAAATCCAGGGTATTCTTATTAACCCAGAAGAGGTACGACCGGTCCACAACTGAGCCCATTGTTCTCTCTGTCACTTTATTTCTTTGCGGCTTCTCATAACAAGGTTTTCAAAAAAACGAATGCCTAACAAACACTTGCACCTGAGTGAATGTTACATAGATGGGGAAGTTTGAAAATGGGACAGCCCGGCAAATACGGATTTTGTACCTCAACAACGGAAACGGGAAAATACCTCTTTGTTTAAACAGGCATATTTTTTTACGGTTGTCCATTCGCCGTGTCTACAATTAAATCAGGTAGTCGTTTCGTGAATAATTAAAATAACGACACATTGAAATTAATAATTCCATAAAGTGACGGCAGCATGGTTTCAAGCAAAGCTCTTTTGTTTTTTTAATAAAACTTAAACACTAAAACCCTAATCCAGCCGTCACCTCTGTGGCCATCTTCAGACGATGTCATTCTCGTTCTCACCATTCATGGCGATGTCGATGCCCCGCCAAAGGGTGGCTGACGGTCCCCTCCACCCACCCCCTCCTCCCCCTCCCCTCCGTCCCCCCTCCCTCCCCTGTACCCCCCCC
>NC_057803.1:520696175-520703598 GCF_018294505.1 Triticum aestivum | reverse complement strand
CCTTCGGCCGGCTGCGGTGTGGCAAGGGGGCGGCGATGCTGGTTGCCACGGTGGCCCTCGACGCGGCGGCACGACCGTTGGTTGTGGGCCGGCACGGTGGCGCTGTTGGCCGGCGGCGCCCACCAAGCCAAGACCTGGGCCCGTTTTGGCCCCGTCCGGGTTGGGTCGGGCCGGCGGCATGAATCCGGCGGCGTAGCTTCCTGGTGGGTGTGGCGAGGCGGCGGCGGTCTACGGGCAGCGAGTACTTCGTTGGTCGGCGTGTTGCAGCGCGGTGACATGGACTTTCCGGATCCATGTGGGCCCGACCGGGCCGTAGGGCCCGTCAAGTCCTCGTCGCCGCGTCCGCTCGGCTTCGCTCTTGCGATGGAGGCTTTTCCCTCCCACAGGTCGAGTATTGCCCGCTCTAGTGGCCGTTGTCTCCTTTCCCCCTCCAGGCCTCATGTTGGCAGCTCCAGAGAGACAGGGAAGATGGTCCAGTAACCGTGCTGGGACATGCTGGCGGGCGGCTGCGTGGGCGGTGCACCACGAATTGTCTGGAGTGGTTGTGGTGGTTGTGGATCGCGAGAAACCCCTGTCGCCCTGTCAACACCGATGCGATGACGCCTGCGGGTGCCGTCGGACCTTCCTGAGGGGCATCGGGTATATCCCTTGCATGGGTTCCCTCGCGTACCGGGGAAACCCTAGAACTTGTTCGGGCAACAGCGACGGCATCCGTCATATTCCTTCTTGAAGGTGTTGCTTCGTACGCGGCGCTTCGGGATGCTGGAAGCATGGTGGTACTTCTTCGAAGGGTGCAGCGGTTGCCGGTATTCCTTTCTTCATTGATTTGCCGGTGTCGGCATTATTTTCTCTTTTTTCTTCTTTTTTTTCTATTGGGCTTTTCGGTGCTGTGGTCCCAGCAAGCTGGATGTATCGGGTGTTTGCTTTACAATATAAAGGGGAACCCTTTTTCTTAAGTTTGTAGAGAACAATACAATTTTTTTTGGCAACATTTTTACATGATGCAAAAAAATATACGCAATGATAAATCCAATGATAGATTTTCAGGGACGCATATATGACTTCTTCTTTCGAAATAATCTTTGTGGAAATTTTATAAGATGCTTAATTCAGACAAACCTAACACATTCAGTAAACAATAATTGATGGAGCACGAACAAAATTCCACATTAGGCGTTCTAACAGGATACCATTTCCTCCGTTCCAAACAAAACTTCTTCTAGAGATTTTCATTACAAACAATGTATGGATGTATATATACATAGTTTAGAGTTTAGGTAACATCTTTGCTCTCAATGTATCCATATTGTAATTCGCAAAAAGACTTGTGTTTAGTACAGGAGGGGTTACAAAACGGAAGAAAATATCGACGGGAAAAAAAGGCTGTGCGCCATCTGGGCCACCCCCGGAACCCGCCGGCCAAATGAGCGCAACGGTCATGCACAAAAACCGATGTCCCAAAGACTAGCAATAACGAGCATGCATCCTTTTTTTCATGCAACTATAAAACAAACGTAGGCCCTGGTGGCTATGCCACCGCCCCATCAGCTAGGCTTTTTGCCTATCCGTTGCACGCGGCTCAACGCTCTGCGACGTATTCATGATGCTTGCAGATCTACAGCCACGAGACGGCAAAATAGAACGGCACCCTCTCCATGCACCATATACCTCCATTGTTCGCCCCAGCCAGCTACCTCTTAAACCAGACACTCCCCACACCACCCACCCAAAGGAGCAAGAGATGGACGGCAGCTGCCCGATAGACAAGGTGCTCGGCGACGCGAACTTGCTTCAGGAGATCTTCCTCCGGCTTGGGAGCGTTGGAAACCTCCTATCCGCCGCTGCAGTAAACCCTACATGGTACGCCGCCGCAAAGCTCCCCGGCTTCCTGACGGCATTCCGCGAGAGGTGCGTCCTGCCTGTCATAGGTCACGTAGTGGAGTTTGAGAAGCAGAATATGTGGTCCTCTTCCATTTTCGTCCCTCTAGCTGGCATTGGCGGGGAGCTTGCACAAATTTCCCAACGGGTCATGCAGGCCTTTTCCGACCCAGATCGCACGTACACGGTCCTAGGTTCGTGCGACTCGCGCTTGCTTGTGAAAGACGAGGTGCCGGCACCTTCGTTTCACGAGTTAGCCCCCGCTGACGAACAAATGGGCATTAGGGAGATCCATCCAATGGCACAACCTATGGAGGTGCCCACGCCTAACACATTTGGCTACTTCGCTGTCGTCGGAGGCGAGTTTGCAGTTTTCATACGCCGTCCGGTCGGCCAGGCCGAGCGCTGCCACAAAGGGGTCTACTTCAACACGAACGCGCCAATGCAGTACTACGTACGCCCACGCTCCTTTTATCCGTACTTTTTTTTGGCATGTGTTTTTTTTTCAATACTGCTTTTTGCGCTGAGTCTCAATACATTTTTTATCTCCTCCTTTTTTCGCACGTTCCAGGTTAACATTGAGAGGGACGGGGCTTGGAGCCGTGATGCGTCAGAACCAGTTCATCGTGGACGCCAAGTATACTTCCTTGAGAACCCGTACGCCATCATCAAGAGAGGCATGGTGTTCATCATGTATGAGGTCGGGAAGGTGATGTCATACGATGTCACCAACGGCAGCTTCTCCTTGTTGGTTCTGCCGGCGGATTTCCGGGACAACGCGGACAAAGGAGGATCGGACTACAAGGTCAGCAGATGCACTCCCGGCACGATATGCATCGTTCAAACCCAAGGCGTTGATCTTCACATATGGGATCGTGATCAGTATGGAGCATGGGTTGCAAGGGCTACAATATCCATCCCAATAACCCTCGGTGTCCCACTCACCACATCTTTGTGGGTAAGAGTTCTGTATGCAGGCACAAACAGCTACCCTGCATGCACGTCGTTCTACTGCATCAAGGTATTATCAGCAGATGAGTGTGCGCGTCACGTTTCTGTGAGCTTCGGCTTCATGACTCGCGCGTACACAATCAACACCGAGACACTTCAGTCATCCGACCTCTTCGACAGGAGCCCTCACCAAGTGTTGACCCAAGTGTTGCCTGTCACTGTCAGGTGGCCGCCCAAGTTCGATCAAGCATTCGCACATCTTGGCTAGGGAAAAGCACAGCGGCATTTTTTCGTTTTCACCATGGTTTGTTTGTGTTCTAGACCTTTTTCCAATTTGCAAGTTTAATCCGGTATCGCGTAGCCATTACTAATGTGATGATATTTGTATTTGCCGGGATGTCCCGTTTTCGAACTTCTCCATCTATGTAACGTTTATTCGGACGGAAGTTTTCGTTCGCCATTTGACCAAATAATTGGTATTGGATGATCAGTTTAAACATTTGGAAGGAATAAAAAAAGGTATTAAAGAAAGCAATGCAACGTATATCAAAGAATTGGACGAAAAAAGCCCCCTAAAAAAATATACAATAAAGGTATTAAAGCAATGCACGTCCGTGGATCCATCTTTATTCTCCTCCCCCCCCCATCCCCTGTTTGCCGCCGCTTCATCTACTCCTGCCAACCAAGTTAGGTCTTGGGTCTTGGCTAGCAACCATGGATCGAGAGGGGGCGAGGGTTGCGGGAGGGGTGCGGAGGAGGGCTACCCCTACATTTGGTATGAGCGGGCTTTTTTTGGGGGGAGGGGGTGGTTGGGGGAGGGGGGAGTAAGGTGTTGGTTACGAGTTAAACATTTGGGCTTTTTTGTTGGATGAGGATCCCGTAACGGGTCAGTACCCGATTAATCGGCTTGAAACACCCCGTGAGTCTACAGGCAGAGTTCCGTAAAACTGGGCCCTCAGACGCGCGCGAACGTGCCTAGTGGCGTCCGTGGGTACTGACCGGGAACACCCTCAAATTTAGTCTCATATATCCATACCAAACATGCAGAAGGAATCCTACGTACTACTCTAGCTACTCTTTGTCGTCGGAGGTGACCCACGACGGCTGTGCCGGGCGCCTGCTTCACGGGCGTGCGCGCGTCCTGGGCTGCGGCGGCGGCTGGGTCTGGGGCGGCGGCTGGGTCTGCCTCGGCCAGGTCTGCTGATCGACGCCCTTGGACGATGCGAGCCATCTTGTCGGCAGGGCGCGGTGCATCTGCTGGGGCTCGCGCCGCTGCTGGCGGCTGATGCGCAATGCTATGCGTGGCCCCTCATGTGGTCGTCTCCATGAAGGATCTGACCGTCTGCGCATCCTTGTCGTCGGCCGGGTGTTCGGCGTGCTCCTCGCTGATCTCACCCAGAGGCCGTGTGGGGGTGTTGCACGGGGTAACGTTAAGAGGGTGGCTGGAGAGGAATGAGTGGTCTGTCCACCCGTCACCAGCGTGGGGGTGTGCCGGTCGAGGTCTAGCATCGCTCCGCCCCATCCCCCCTTCCCTGGCCTGGTTTGCCTCCGACTCCATATATCGAGGCGCTGGCAGCTGCAACGATGGCGGGGGGTTGCTGCTGCTGGTGATAGGTTCCTTGTGGCTGTCGCTGGGGGTGTCCGGCGCCAGGGGCGGCGGCTCCGCGGTGAGAGTTGAGGTGTTCGTGAGCGGAGCTCGTAGCACGGGATGTAGACTGGTGACCTTGGTCGCGTGGGCGGCGGGGTGGCTCGGGCTGGGCGCCCCATGTTGATCATAGACGTAGAGGTATACCGGGGGGTGAAATCATTGTCTGACCACGGTCACACCAACGATGGCTGCATCCGGGGGCGTCGTCCCCCTCTTGTAGGCTCCGTCGTGGTCTATCCCGATTATTCGTGGTGCTCCGGATGAAAATCTTGATCTTCGAACGGGGTGCTTTCGGCGCTCCGGTGTCGTGCCCTTCCTGAAGACACTACCTTGAAGCTTGCATTTTAGAATCGCACCTATAGCACAGAAGTCCCCGTTTTTGTCAATTTTGGAGACAACGAGAGCGTTAAATTAACTAATGCTTTTTTTAATTTCATTTTTCGAGCTATTTCTTTGTGGACACCTATTCCCTTCCCCCATACAACTACATCAGTCATGCGTGTCATTTTTAGTCGGCCCCACCCATCCTTATTGCTTTTTGGTGTGTATCATCATGAGATATGCTCAATGAAACACCCGTGAACAGGTCACAGCATGCGCCGGCCACAGGGAGAAAAAGCACCCCCCGTGACTTAAAGCGGTACAGCTACTGCGTGACGCTTGCGTCTTCTTCCCTAGCTCACCAGCACAAAGGAAAGAGGCCGAAGATGGGAGAGAGAGGAAGAGATACAGTCTCCACGCACAAGCAACATTGCGCTGTCGAGGGAACTGCGTGTTTTCCTATGGCGGAGAACGGCGGCGCAGGGCAGTCGCAGCACGCCGACGACCTCAAAAGTAAGCTTTCTTAAACCATTCCGTCGCTTTTTTATGAAGCTGCTTCATGCAATGGCATAGCTGCCCGTTCGTGTGAGTTCCTTAGATGCAATACTACTAAATTTTTGTTATCACATTTGATCCCATTTTCGTACTTTTTTCGTTGCACTAGGTGCGCCGAACGCAGACCCTGGGTTAGATCGGAATGAACCACAACCATGTAGCCAGAGCACACCCGTGGCTCAGAACATCGATGGGGGTCGTAAGAACGATGAGAACGACAGCAATCCAGCGGAAGGGGTCGAACCAACCATCAACGTCGAAGCGGAGGAGGACGAAGAGGGATGGACAAGACGGCAAAGGTAATACTCACACAAGGAAACCATCCCGACAAAACGCTTAACATTTTGACGGTCAGATTTTTCGCAGTAACCATACATAAGCGAGTACCCAATCCCATTTTGTTACTGGATGAGAGGTTTAGATTACTATGAATACTCATAAACTTTTAATCTTACAGGAACCGAGACGGGAGGTCATTCAGAGTAGCAGCAGAGGGAAGCCTTGGTGCGATAGAGCGGGCGATGGAAGATGCGGTCAAACTCGGAAAGAAAGTCGTGTTCGAACCAGCTGTGGGCATGACCTTCAATTCTGAGCAGGAGGCTTATGAATTTTACAACGCATACTCGTGGGAACTAGGGTTCGGCATCAAGCGTGGGAACAAGTATGTCAACGGCAACAATTACAAATCTAAACAAGATTTGCTGTGCTCGTGTGAGGTTAGTAAAACAACTTGCGATCTGTAGTATAAATAGAGAATAAATATAACAACGGCTAAAAGACACGCGGTTGTTTATGTCACATGTAGGGCAAAGACAGTAAGCAATTCTCAAGATCTTCCAGGACACAGTGCCGCGCCATGGTCAGACTGCTGCGGACTCAAGACGACGGTTGGTATTATGCCACAGTTGTGTTGGAGCACAATCACAGAATGGCTGAAACAATAGGAGAAAGGAAAATTTGGAAGTGCCACAACCACATTGATTCATCAATCAAAGATTTAGTAGGCCACCTGCGCCTAAACAATGTATCACTGACCAAGGTTTACGGCGTCATGTCAGATATGCACGGCCGTTATGAAGATGTGCCTTTTCGGAAGAGGTCTCTCCGCAACATGTGTGCAGCAATCGCATACGAGTCCAGCCAAGACGACATCAACAAAACTCTCGCTTTGTTTTCAAGCATGCAAGCCGAGAACAAAGGTTTTTACTTTGCGGTGAAGACTGACGATGAAAGAAGGGTATCTGGATTGTATTGGTGCCATCAAAAAAGCAGGGCAGATTATACATGTTTTGGTGATGTTGTGACTTTTGATACAACATATAAGAGCAACCTATACGAGATGCCTGTAGGCATGTTCATCGGCGTAAACAATCATTATCAATGTTGTGTTTTTGGCTGTGTTGTGCTTCGTGAAGAAACTGTAGAATCTTTCGAGTGGGCATACGAAACTTTCTTATCTTCAGTGGACAACAAAGTACCCAAGACGTTCTTGACAGGTAAGAAATTCTTGTTGTATGTACAAAGTAATTTTTACCTTTATCACCGACATATATATGTACTAATCACTTTGTGTCTACATTTTTCCAGACCAAAGCAGGCAGATGGAGCTTGCAATTGCTTCAGTCATGCCAACCACTATCCACAGATGGTGCAAATGGCACGTTTTCAAAAAGATGAAGGAAAAAGTGGGCAACGTATACAGAAAGGGTTCTGCATTCCGCATAGAGTTTGACATGCTCATCAATGAGATGATGACCGTGGATGAGTTTGAAAAAGAGTGGGATGTATTAATGTATACATATGGTCTCGACAGAAACTCATTCATGAAGCAAGTTTATGAGGTTAGGGTAAAGTGGGCGAAACCATACCTGAAGGACAACTTCTGCGCAAAGATGTGCAGCACTCAAAGAAGCGAGTGCATGAACAATGTTTTAAAAAGCTATGTCGCAAGATCAGCACCTCTCAACAGTTTCGTCATCCAATTCAATAAAATGTATGCCGACAGATGTGCCGAAGAGGACTACGAGCATGCCCATACAAACAAGGTATGTATTGTGCAACATTAAGCGA
>NC_057803.1:520689315-520695925 GCF_018294505.1 Triticum aestivum | reverse complement strand
AAATATTTGGAAAATAACTCTATCTACCCTTTTGTGTGTTTTCACTGTGCAGGACAAGGCAGTTATCAAATTCAATATTCCAATAGAACGCCATGCATCGAATGTCTACACAAGAACCATGTTTAGGATCTTCTCAGAGGAGTTGTATCAATCTGGCCCGTACGAAGTTATAGGACAACAGCTCGACGGAAAGATGATAGTTGAGCATGTGAACGCTGAAATCAGGAAACGCTGGTGCAAAGTCACATATGAAGTAGACGTAGACAGAGAGAGTGACACATACACATGTGAGTGTGGCATGTTTCAACATTCAGGAATACTGTGCAGACACATTCTCAAGGTCAGTATTACCACCCATTTTTGCCCACATCTTATTTGAGCAGCCAACAGATTTTGCAAGAACTCAGCCCCCTCATTTTTTGTTGGTTTATTTTTAGGTGATGCTTCACGTCAAGCTTCAAGTAATCCCGGACAAATACATAATGAAGAGGTGGACAAGGGATGCCCGCGACATGCTACCAGAACATCTCAAGTGCTACCAGAATGATGCAAGTGTTCAAGTCTCCAAGACATTCAGGCACAACATCGTTTACGTAAAAGCTCTTGAGTTAGTTAAGTTGGCGAACACATCAGTCCCCACATTCCAGTACGCAATCCAAAAGTTTCACGAAATGCAAGAAGAGCTCAACAAAATGATTGCTACTGAGGCGTTATCAGATCCCCAAAATCAGAACAAGAGCTGCGGAGGTTCAACGCAAAATGGAGGGAGCTCAGAGAAACCTGATGCCACAAATGGCATAGCACATCCTGATCAAGCAGGAGGGCATAGTGATCAAGACTTTTCTGAGGACGTGCTACCACCCGAAAGGAAAAGATCCAAGGGCAGGCCCAAAACAAAGCGCATCAGAACCACATCAGAGATTGCTACCAAGAACAGCAAAAGGAAATGCTGCATATGTGGCTCGGACGGTCACATCACAATCTCGTGTCCATGCACGGCGGCAGGTGGAGCCGATCATGAAGGAACGAATGCTCAAGAAACTCATGCATCACAAAACATGGAGGCAGGCGAGAGTATGTTCAGTCCGGTTGGGAGCAACGTTACTTCAGAAAACCCAGATGCAGAGCAAAGCATCACAAAGCCAGCAAATCAGAGGAACAATCAGCAAAAACCACCGTCTGCCACAAGGAGATGCAAGAACTGTGGGCTACCTGGGCACTACGTCAGTACGTGTCCAACATACGAAGGGCCCAAGAAGCCACCAAAAGAGGTCAGATGCACGACATGCACGCTATGGGGCCACTATAGCACCACCTGCGGAGGCGACACAACCTACAAGCGCAAGCATGCATCTTAGAAGCAAGCAAAGGATTCAGAATTCACCTACCGACGATCAACCCCGGCAACACCTGATACGCGGCGTCTCCCTCGTACGGTACAACGCATCAAGCGTTTTATCCTTTTTAGTATGATTTACCGAACTGCTCTGTCAGCAGAACTATAAGATTTGATTTGAGAATTTGTAAGCTAAACTATGGCACATGCATTTTGCATTTTTTATCCATTATTGTAATAGACACTCATCCGTTTTTCACGAATGTTTATCCAGACCTTTTTTTTACATCCGGTTTCTTAGTTGCACGCAATTCCCAAAATTATTTTCTATATGTACCTAATAATATAAGGGCTATTGCTTCTGACCACCGTAATTTCGACAGTTTTTCGTCCATCCACCTCGCAAATATTAATATTTTTCTACGTACCTTTTCCGAGGCCGTACAAAATTGTTTTATTTTTGCGTACGGTGCACCGGCAAGAAATAGTTCGTCCAGGAATTACGGTGGGATGTCCACCGCATGGGATGGAGATCCTCTCTATCATTTCCGCCGACAAGGAGCAAGAAAAAATATATGCACGCAACGGAATTCCACACCGCTCATTTTTATTATAAATTCTATCACTTTTTATATGCTGGCAGCTCTAGCGACGGCGGGGGCGTGCCGCTGGTGGTGATACGTTCCTTGGGGCTGTCGTTGGGGGTGTTGGGCTGCAGGGGTGGCGGCTGTGTGGTGATAGTTTGCGGTTTTCGTGAGCAGAGCTCGCGGCACGGGATGCGGACCGGTGACCTTGGTCACATGGGCGGCGGGGTGCCTCGCGGCTCGGCGCCCCGTGTTGATCGGAGATGGAGAGGTATACCGGGGTGAAATCGTTGTCTGACCATGGTCAGACCGACTATGGCGGCGTCCGCGGGCGTCGCCCCCCTCCTGTAGGATCCGTCGTGGTCTATCCTGATTCTTCGTGGTGCTTCGGATTAAAATCTCGATCTTCGGATGGGATGGTTTCGTCACTCCGGTGTCGTGCCCTTCCTGAAGGCACTACCTTGGAGCTCGCATTTTAGAATCGCACAAAAATAGCACAGAAGTGCCCGTTCTTGTCAATTTTGGGCTGTTCGGCACTTTTCCTTTTGACATCAATGTTCTCTATTGAGATGGTGTTTGCCATTAATGTTTCTCCCCATTGATTTATTTTTTCCTTAAAATCCATCAACAAATCATTGTCCGTGACCTGACTCGCTTTTCCCAAATGTGCCACCAAAAAATTCGCCTTGCATGCACTGCAAAATTTAGTCCCCTTCAATACCAACAAATGATTTTTTTCATGAACTTTTTTGACTAAAAATAATCGGAAATAAGCCAAACATTTTTATTAGACTATGAGTTGAAGTTTTCAATCAGTTTGTAGGTTTGTTTGTTTCACTTTACATATGGTTTGTTTTCATTGCAGACAAGGCTATCTTTATTTGTTTTAGTACTCAGAATGTAGCATGTTACTGAAATACCTTATTCCCCTCAACTTTTTTGATGGGCGTGATTGGGAAGAGGTATGAGTGCGAAAAGATTTTTTAAATGATGCATCAAAAATGATAAAATATTTGAAATGCGATAACATCCTTAATTCATATCAGGTATGGACGACGGCAAACAGACGAGCAGTACATTCTTCCGGTAGTACGATACATGGAATCTAAAAACCAAAATAATAATATTGAAAATAACCAGATCTAAATCAGCTTTTGTCAGATGAAAAATATAAAGATGGCAAGTAGCAAAACGTAAGAAAAACACTCAAACGCCCCCGCTCTAGTAAGGGGGGGGGGGT
Organism: Triticum aestivum; assembly: GCF_018294505.1. Lineage (NCBI taxonomy): Eukaryota > Viridiplantae > Streptophyta > Magnoliopsida > Poales > Poaceae > Triticum > Triticum aestivum. Next base: position 520,692,765 of record NC_057803.1, on the reverse strand, counting down.
GTTAAAAAAACTACAGGAAATCAAGATACAAGGTTTCAGCGACAAGCGATAGCCCTACCATTACAGGTAGCAACGACAACAGGAAGCAAAAAGAACAGCTACCCATGACGAGGGGCCATTGAGTCGGACAACAGCCACGCATAGCCGTCAGTCACAGGGACCATGCACGGCACGACGACGCCATCACTCCCGCTTACATAATGCAGACGGTAAACTTGCTGCAACCCAAGCATAGATGAGTCGAGACCCGTGCCGTCTACGTACCCTGCAACCCACGGAGTGGTAGACGGCACGGGCTCGCTCACCAGGGGGCGCCGTGCGGGACGCCGGCCAGTGTGCAGTGACGGAGGAGCAGGGAGGATCTCAAGCACGCCGTCCACATGGATGAGGACGTGCCGCCTTCGAAGGAGTCCGCTCCCGTACACCTGGTTTTGCAGCTGCTCCACTTCCACAAACCAATCTGGCAGATCGATGTCGTCGAGCTCCTCATCCAGCGCCCAGTCATGGGCGATGTCGAGACGCCCAACACGCGGGATGATGTCGGGGTGATCAACCTCTGCGTGTAGGATGTAGAACGACATGCCCCTGCGCATGTACGTCTCGCGCTCGATCGAGACTATCCGGCACATGGGAAGGAGTTTCTTCGCCGTCTCCAGCGACCAAGCCTGAGGAGGGACACGCTCCAGTAGGACGCGCACACGGTACAGTGGCTGTAAGAGCTCGGCGTCGATGTCGGGCGTCCACTCCTGGACGCGGAACGGCGTGGCCTGGTCGTCATGGAACACCGTCGTCAGCGCCACCAGATCACGCCACCCCCTGTCCGTGAAACGGACGAGGAAGCAACGCGCAGTCAGAATGGACACGTCGACGGCCGACCTCGGCATCTCGGCGAACTCGGCGAGGAGGGCCTCTTTCACCTGGCATGGGTGGGCGCACGGCGCGGTGATCACCAGTGCGGTGGCTCGGAGGCGATTCTCGGCATCCACCATGTCGCGCGTGCGTTCGATAACGCAGTGGGACATCAACGGGCGGCTGTTTGGGTCGGAGCTAAACGACATTGGGGAGCACACGTTCTCCATCGTGGGCAGTGTATTGTCTGTGTTTGGCTCGTAGCTCTGTACCGGTGCTCAACCAAGGCTTCTTATCGTTTTTGGCCTGACCAGCGCAGTACTGTATATATATATGTACACGGCATCAGTTATAAATGCGACCAGCCGGCTGGCTCGCAGACGGCGTGCAACGCACGCGGCTAACCTAAAAGCCGGTAAACAAGGGCACGCGGGCAATAGCTTGCAGAACGACTCAATCTAGGCACTGTTTGCTAAACAATGACATAGTATGGGTTCCTGCAGCTTACCATTTGTGTTTGTGTCAGGCAGGAATTGGCGAACAGCACGCTCCTGCGTCTCTTTTTGCTTGGCGCACATGCAATGAAGGATCATGCATGCATAGCAATGCGTATCAATCACACGTTGCCTACAGAGCAATAGGCGTCAGACGTCCCGAAACTAGGCACTGCATGCGTATCGATGACACAGGTATGTGTTTCTGAACCTTGCTATTCACATTTGCTGAATTTTTGCTGACCAAGGGCCGGCCCGCATCACATGTTTGCCTGCGATGAAATAGACCCACACCAATGAGTTGACTACGTCAACATTTCCTTCCAATAAGCTACCAGCAAAGACTACTAACATAATCTTAGATCAACGGCACACAAGTAACAACATAACCATACTCGTATCAATGACTGCTACATGCGCGAGACAAACCATAGCAAGAACTGCCATCAGACCACCGGTAGGCGGGAGGCAAAGCCAGCTAGAGCGAATAACAGCACCAAGACCAAAGCGGCGCCTAGACGGCACCCCCAACGCCGGTCATGGTGTTGGTCAGAAACGTTGCCTCGGAAGGCGGGACTGCTGAGTACATCGTTGTCCTCCTCCAGCACACGGATCCTGTCGCGAAGACCCACAAGAAGCTCACGCATGTACGCGCTCGGCTTGGGATCAAGCCAGCGCCAGTGAGGGAGAGGGCAACCCTGCAACCATTACAAGCTCAGCTTTTGATGAAAATGACGTCGCCCATTAAGCAGGTCTGCAACATGGAAGAGATGAATTGCAGCTCACCGTCGCCCGTGAGCAGGACATGTATCTCCGGCCGGGGTTGGCGTCTGTCCAGGACGTCAGCCGGGCTGCCTTAGCGCCGCAGCTGCAAAAAACAGCTGGCTCGTACTCCAGCGGGTTCTCGGAGTAGGGGAGAGGCGGTCTCCTGCACCGCGCGAACCGAGACGAGGCGGAGCTATTGCTGGACATGGCTGGCAGCTGCGGAACTGCGGGCGGGCAGGAGAGATGGGTCTGCGTGTGCGTTGCGAGGTGAGGAGGGAGGGCGGTGCGTTTTGGCCCGATGGATATCAATGCCTGCCCCTGCTCTACTTTTTATAAACAGACGCCAGGGCGAGTGTATGCTACAAGATTCCATATCGCCAGACCAAAAAGTTACCACAGATCAGCCTTTACAGATCATGATCTCCCGTGACATCTCACACCCGCATGCAACATTTGATAGATATGGTCCATGGGCATGCACACAGGCTCGCTCGTCATACACACCTTGGTGTATGGCACAGTACGTATTTTTTTACTTCACCCTGGACACGTCATCGCTTTTTTTCATAACAACGGCACATCAGTGAATGTTTTTTTTTGTAAGGATACGGCCATTTTTGCATGGGTCCAACATCACCGTCACTTTTTAAAATTTTCAACTGCATGTCGGGAGCTAATTAACTGGCCTTTTTTCTCGTTCTCTCCCACAACACTACCACTTTGGTTCGCCGCGTGCCAAGAAACACCACCAACAACGACAATGACGACGACTACGGTGCTGCCCGGACAGATCCACGCATCGGAAGAGGTGCATATCAAAAGACGTACACCCGACGACCCTTCATGTACGAGGGGTGACACCACGACCCCCAAACCCCCACCTTTCCTGGACAATTAGAGGCGCTCGACCAACCATGCCATCCACGAGCATACGACACCATCATAGACATGATCAGAACCTCCACCGTCATAAACGGTGGCCGTTCGGAGGCGAAGACAAGAGCACGCCTAGCCCTTGGAACTGGAGGGCGGCAGTATCGCCGCCGCCACGTACTCCCCCACCATCTACGGGTGCCGTCAGGACACGACAGTACGGACTCACCCGGGTCACGCCGCCGTGTTGTTGCACGTAGGGCCCGACCGCCGCCACCCTGAGGCCCCAACCGTCACACACGGAGTAGTGTGGGGTTATCACTGCTGTCTCTGACACGAGCCGCTCATCAGGCCAATCATCGGAAACGAGGCAGAGCTGCCCATGACACAGATCTGCGTCGCCCCATGTTCGGGCCTGCAAGGCCAGAGCTCCATCACCGCCGCCCAGCCACCAACACCTTTGCCATCC
>NC_057803.1:520684111-520689305 GCF_018294505.1 Triticum aestivum | reverse complement strand
GTCTGTCCAGGACGTCAGCCGGGCTGCCTTAGCGCCGCAGCTGCAAAAAACAGCTGGCTCGTACTCCAGCGGGTTCTCGGAGTAGGGGAGAGGCGGTCTCCTGCACCGCGCGAACCGAGACGAGGCGGAGCTATTGCTGGACATGGCTGGCAGCTGCGGAACTGCGGGCGGGCAGGAGAGATGGGTCTGCGTGTGCGTTGCGAGGTGAGGAGGGAGGGCGGTGCGTTTTGGCCCGATGGATATCAATGCCTGCCCCTGCTCTACTTTTTATAAACAGACGCCAGGGCGAGTGTATGCTACAAGATTCCATATCGCCAGACCAAAAAGTTACCACAGATCAGCCTTTACAGATCATGATCTCCCGTGACATCTCACACCCGCATGCAACATTTGATAGATATGGTCCATGGGCATGCACACAGGCTCGCTCGTCATACACACCTTGGTGTATGGCACAGTACGTATTTTTTTACTTCACCCTGGACACGTCATCGCTTTTTTTCATAACAACGGCACATCAGTGAATGTTTTTTTTTGTAAGGATACGGCCATTTTTGCATGGGTCCAACATCACCGTCACTTTTTAAAATTTTCAACCGCATGTCGGGAGCTAATTAACTGGCCTTTTTTCTCGTTCTCTCCCACAACACTACCACTTTGGTTCGCCGCGTGCCAAGAAACACCACCAACAACGACAATGACGACAACTACGGTGCTGCCCGGACAGATCCACGCATCGGAAGAGGTGCATATCAAAAGACGTACACCCGACGACCCTTCATGTACGAGGGGTGACACCACGACCCCCAAACCCCCACCTTTCCTGGACAATTAGAGGCGCTCGACCAACCATGCCATCCACGAGCATACGACACCATCATAGACATGATCAGAACCTCCACCGTCATAAACGGTGGCCGTTCGGAGGCGAAGACAAGAGCACGCCTAGCCCTTGGAACTGGAGGGCGGCAGTATCGCCGCCGCCACGTACTCCCCCACCATCTACGGGTGCCGTCAGGACACGACAGTACGGACTCACCCGGGTCACGCCGCCGTGTTGTTGCACGTAGGGCCCGACCGCCGCCACCCTAAGGCCCCAACCGTCACACACGGAGTAGTGTGGGGTTATCACTGCTGTCTCTGACACGAGCCGCTCATCAGGCCAATCATCGGAAACGAGGCAGAGCTGCCCATGACACAGATCTGCGTCGCCCCATGTTCGGGCCTGCAAGGCCAGAGCTCCATCACCGCCGCCCAGCCACCAACACCTTTGCCATCCGAGCTGCACCAGGGGAGACCTGCGTCGTGTTCCAACCGTCGCAGCCGAGGACCATCATCTGGGCTAGGGCTCCCCCCCCCCGGTCACCCAAATCCAGGAGGGGGAAGGGCAGCGGCTCGCCGCCACCGGGGCTGCCCGGCCAAGTGGCGCCGCAACAGACAGCCGAGGAAGGAGGCGGGGGAGCGGGTCGCGAGAGGGGTGGCTACAAACCATACTCCGGCGAGACACTGTGCCGACAGTACATCCTACGCTTGGCTCGACACTGCGCCACTAGTACTGATTTTTGAGAGGCCACATCTTCAAAATCACCTCTCTCTGCCGCAGTTTTATCTCGCGCGAGAAAGTGCTTATAACCTTTTTACGTCACGTTTTTTTATTGGACAACAGACTAACGAGATAACTTTTTTAATGCCCATAAGGCCCATTTTTTCGGGCCAAATGCAGCGTCATATGCATACGGACACAAGGAAATCAGGAGAGAAAAAAGGCAGTTACATTCCTTTCCTCATCATTGAACCAATTCGATATATAAGAAAGACTTGATATTAAAGGATACAACGAACTTCAACTTTTCCGGACACAGGCGTCCTCATGCCGAAAAGAAACCATAACTAAAAGAAGGAACAAACTAACATAGAAAAAATACTGATAATTCTAGCCCTATGCATGGAAACACGCCCTATGCATGGAAACAAACTGTAGCTAAGATAAGGAAACAACTAAGATAAAGGCCGCGAGCGGAGCGCGGGAATACAAGGCATGTCTTCAGCACAAAACCACACCACAACATTGCATCTAAATGTGGTCGGGGAAGCGTGGCGGACACGTGACCGTCACCGGGACCACATTGCTCATGAAAGCGTGTTGTGCTGAGTCGAAGAGATCAAACGCTCTCTCCAGCTCCGTATCAATGCAGTACACGCGGGTGTCAAAACCAAAACTCATGACGAGATGGCGAGCACCCTCGTCGACTGACACAATCCTAATCAAGTAAAACTCAGTGTCCCATATTGGAATGTCCAGCCCTTCGTTTTCAGCAACTCTGATCCACATAGTATCCGTAGCGGGGACATCAAAAACGCTGGAAATTGACATGTTGATCCTCTCCACCCACACCCCCGTCGGGTCACGGTCCCACACCCGCGCTCGCATGCCCTGGACTTGAGCAATGCAAAGCTTCCCGGAGGAGGTTTTAGTGACTCTGTAGTCCGTACCTCCCGCTTCGATGTTGAAGGCGAAATCTTCCGGCAGCTGAACTGTGTCGAATGTGTTGGCGCTGACGTTGCAAGCCACCACCCTGCCGACTTCGTACATCATGTACATGACGCCGTCGATGACCACCGCATACGGGCGCCGGAGGAAGCACACGTTATCGCCCGCGTGCATGGGTCCTGAAACCATGTTCTGCCAAACACCCTCAGCGAACACGTTCACCTGGCAAGTGGGAAGCAAATACAAACAGTGGTAAGCAATCAAGAAGAAATGGTATATCATGGGCTAACGACAAGAAAAGTAGATGTTTTTCTTGGAATGAGAAATTTATAACACGTGCATGTACTTACGTGGTAATGAACCGGCGAGTCGTCGTTCATGCAAACCCCTTTCGGCATGATGTCGAAGTCGGCGGCCGGGTCCTGCACGAAGAACGCATGCTCGGCCCCAAGCTTTGCAAAATGACCCCAGGTGTTCGGCGTTGCCGCAGCCACCGTAGGCGACAGGGGCACGCCGTCGCCCATTGGAGCGGCGTCCCCCCCGGGCGTGATGAGCATGTATCCAGGTGCTGGAAGTTCCTCCCTCGTCATTAGACCCGAGTCACCCGAGGCGATAGCAACGATGCTATGGTCGGGGTCGAGGAAATGCTGCGCCACCGTCTGGGAAACTTGCGCTAGCCCATGCCCGATGCCAGGGGAAGCAAGATACATGGAGAAATTCCATAGAAGCTGATCGAACTCAACCGCGAAGCCTATGAGCGGAGGAGCGAACCTTTTGCGGAAGGCCGAGAGGAAGCCTGGCAGCTTCGCCGCGGCGCACCATGTTGGAGACACTGCGGCAGCTCGGACCAGGGCCGACACGCTCCCCACCCGCAGGAAGATCTCCCGGAGCATCTCCATGTCTCCCAGGACAGCTTCGACGGAATCAGCATGAGCAGCCATGTAGCCAAAGGGAGTCAAAGTCAAATGGATGGGCAGCGAGAGAAGAAGAAGACTAGTGTGAACAGAGAGATGGACGTGGGGGTGGGCGCGCATGTTATAGGAATTAGAAAAGTCATATAGAATATGTTCGCCATGCATGCACACCTGTCGAACGCCCTCGCCTCGAGCTGCCTGGTAGGATACGCCCGCGTGAGGTGTCTGTCGTTTTGATAAAGGGCACACACATTTTACTAAAGTGAAAATTCAAAGCAGAATAGTTTAACAATATAAGACACTAAAAATCCATTTTTTTAACGTAGTTAAATTTATGAAAACATGTTTTTATGTTGCTCTTAAATAATAAAAAAGAGAGGGAGGAAAAAGACAGTTAGATTCTTTTTTTTGGAAAAAGATAAAACTCCTTGGATCACTTCGCATTGCTGACCTACACGTGGAGCCGACGAACAAAAAAACGGACTCCCTCTCTCACACCGCCCTCCCTCTCTCAGACGTGCGGCCCATTGGATCCATTGTCAGGGTCAATTCCTGTTCGACGTGGTCACAACGAGGTTTGGCGGCTCTGCCGGCGGACGTCGCCGGCAAGCAAATAGCGCACCTGTGTGTGAGGCTGGCGCGGGTCGGAGGCGACTGGCGCAGGCCGGCGGCGGTGGGCATTTACATCGTGGTGGGGTGTGACGAGCTCTGGCTGCGGGGGTCGCGAGCACGTGGAGGAGGTGTAGTTGGCTTCGCGGGCGTGCGCGCGTCTTGTGGCTGGGCCGGCTGCTGTGTCCGTCTCGGCCAGATCTGCGGCTCGGTGCATCTGCTGCGGGCTGCTGTGTCTGTCTTGACCGATGTGCAAGGCCCTGCCTGGGCCCTCATGCGGTCATCTACAGGAAGGACCTCATGGTCTGCGTGTCCTCATCGTCGGCCGGGTGTTCGGCGTGCTCCTCAATGATCTCACTTAGAGGCCGTGTCGGGCGTTGCACGGGGCAACGAGATGAGGGTGGCTGGAGAGGAATGTGTCGGGGTGTGCCGCTCGAGGTCTCGCACCCCTCCGCCCCATCCTTCCTTCCCTGGCCTGGTTTGCCTCCGGCTCCATCCGTCGAGGCGCTGGCAGCTCCAGCGATGGCGGGGGCGGGCTGCTGGTGACGGGTGGGCAGACCACACATGACTCTCCAGCCCACCGCCTCGCGTTGCCCCGTGCAACGCCCCACACGGCGAGCAATAGCACACCCGTGTGTCAAGAACATGGCCGGAGGATTCGGGGCGTCTGACGGAGCTGGGGGAGAGCCGCCCGCTACAACTATCATGTGAGCGCGCGCACACGCCCGAGCTAGCATAAGTCGGTCACGCTGATAACTCTATGACGGGAGCACGCGCATGCGGTGCACCGCCTCTTGCCGGCGACAACTACCGGTCGATCCACTATCAGAATCTTGCGTATAAGCAAGAGGACCTTACCACTTTACGAACGTGACACTTTTGTTTCACATATGAACCAACAGTATTGAGAAAAGGTCACCCCACAAAATCAAGATCCTGCAAGGAACCTCCAAGATGCATTCTCGGAACTGTGCATACCCCCCGCGATAACGGGCATCTGCAGTTTTGTAGATCCCGCAAGGAACCTCCAAGATGCATTCTCGGAACTGTGCATACCCCCCGCGATAATGGACATATGCACCAACAGTATTGAGAAAAGGTCACCCCACAAAATCAAGATCCTGCAAGGAACCTCCAAGATGCATTCTCGGAACTGTGCATACCCCCCACTGCATCTCAA
>NC_057803.1:520681247-520683620 GCF_018294505.1 Triticum aestivum | reverse complement strand
TATAGGGATGTCACTGACAATGTAGTTAAATTAAGAAGGGGTGGAACCCCCAGATTTCACTCTCGGAACCATGCATATGAGCAAGAAACAGGGGGCACCCCATCCCCAGTCCCGCAAACAAGCTCACACAAAGGAACCTCTAGAATGCGATGTCAGAACTGCGCATGCTACAACGCCCAGCCCGCTATCTAAACGACCAGCCCTCAAAAATGAATGCGAGCATTTTGTTTTTAATATATGCCATGCATAACGTTGAGCACCGAACCAGCTATGCTAGCAACGGAACCTCTCGCTTGCATTGCATGAACCGTACATACCGGAAGAGGAGGCACTCTATAGGACTATCTACGCGACTTTTTTTATTGATTATTGTAAGCAGGAATGCGATGATCACCCGCGTCAACCACATCACGACCCCCCCCCCAATCAATGCGATATATATACACCATTACCGCAACTATTAAAATGATCAAAGAACCATCCAGTTTACATTGACATAACGTGTACACACGCAAATTAGTGCCCCACTTCATCTCAACGCGGGGGCTCTCTACCATATAAGGATGATACCGATCATACTGGTCACCGCAATGCATTGGGACCTCCGAAATGCATTGGGGGAATAGTGCATTCCCACAAAAAGAATGCAACATATTAAAATGGACGCTTCCCAGTTCCATTATTTATTTCTTATACGTCATCTCACAACATTGATCGCGTTGATCACCGAAGCAGATATACTAGCAAAAGAAACATCCCGCACGCATTATATGAACCGTGCATACCGGAAGTGGAGGTATCCTATAGGACTATGTACTCGACTTTTTTAAAGATCTATACGTACCATCACGCCGCACAATCGAAGTGCTCAAAGAGATAACCATTCTAAATCATGAAAACCATGCATTCCCGCATAGGGGTGCCCCACTGCATTTCAATGCGAGTCTCCCACATACCAAAATGTCATTTGTTCACGTTGGTCATCGCGCCAAACAAAGATCAGGCAAAGAACCTCCAAAATGCAACGTCGGAACCGCGCGCACTGCTACGACCAGCACCCCATCTAAATACACTCTGTTTTTTCGTTATGATTCACATTAGTCACAACAAGAAGAACCTCCAGACTGCATATTAGGAACCGTGCATAAACCAAGAGGGGACATCTATAAGAACATGCAAGCGGTCAACGTCGCATATGACAAAAATCGAAGGTGTGTTTTCGTAGGGTGCCTCTCATTATGAGCATGCACGGTCCCGACCATGCACTTTGGCAGTCCCCCTGGGTAAGCTTGTTGACGCGATGACCAACATGATCAATGTCATCTATATAAGGAGCAATGCGATGATCACCGCGTCAACCACATCACGAAAAGCACCCACCCCCACCCAGTCAACGCGATATATATACACCATTACCGGAACAATTAAAATGCTCAAAGAACCATTTGTTTTACATTGACCAAACATGTATACACACACATGAGTGCCCATCTGGATCTCAACGCGTGTCTTCCTACCCGTATAAGGATGATGGCGTTCATGTTGGTCACCGCATTAAGTAGCTACGGAAAGGAACCTCCCAAATGCATTGCTAAAACATTGCATTCCCACGACAGTAAGCAATATATCCAAATGGACGCCCACCACTTCATTATTTATTTTTATACACGACATCTCACAACATTGATCATTGCATCAACTCTATTACACGACGGGGGTGCTCCCAATCCCTCTTTTCAAACAGGGACGACATTGACCACGTAGTTAAACTAAGGAGGGGAACCGACAAATTTCACTTTAGGAACTGTTCATATAAAGAACAATCGGGGGGGGCACCCCCCCGCCCACTCAAAAATGAATGCGAGCATTTTGTTTTTAATATATTCCATTCATAACGTTGATCACCAAACCAGCTATGCCACCAACGGAACCTCTGGCTTGCATTGCATGAACCGTACATACCGGAAGAGGAGGCACCCTATAGGACTATGTATGCGACTCTTTTTATTCATTATTGTAAGCAGGAATGCAATGATCACCCGCGTCAATGCGATATATATACACCATTACCGCAACTATTAAAATGATCAAAGAACCATCCAGTTTACATTGACATAACCTGTAAACACGCACAATAGTGCCCCACTGCATCTCAACGCGGGGGCTCTCTACCATATAAGGATGATACCAATCATACTCGTCACCGCATGAACTAGCTACACAAGGGACCTCCGAAATGCATTGAGGGGACACTGCATTCCCACAAAAAGAATGCAACATATTAAAATGGACGCTTCCCAGTTCCATTATTTATTTCTTATACGACATCTCACAACATTAATCATCGCCAACTCTATTACACGAGGGGGGGGG
>NC_057803.1:520680760-520681117 GCF_018294505.1 Triticum aestivum | reverse complement strand
GGGGGGGGCACCCAACCCCCCTCATTGATATAGGGATGTCAATGCATTTTGGAGGACGATCCCGATAATGGGCACTGCAGCAAACATGACCACCCCCTTTTTGGTGTTCACATTTTGACAAAATTTGAACATCGCATCGTCTAAATTACGCAACGGGGGCACAAGATCTAGGGATTGATCATCGGTACACAAGGAACCTCCAAAATGCATTGTGGGAACAGTGCATTCCCACAAATAGAGTGCAACATATTCCCACAAATAGACTTGGTGTTCACATTGTGGGAACAACTCCTTTAATTTTTTCATATATGACATCTCACAACGTTGATCATCGCCAAGTCTATTACACGGGGGGGG
>NC_057803.1:520677078-520680632 GCF_018294505.1 Triticum aestivum | reverse complement strand
GGTAGGGGCATGCAACCCCTATCATTGATATAGTGATGTCATTGACAATGTAGTTAAATTAAGAAGGGGTGGAACCCCCAGATTTCACTTTCGGAACCATGCATATGAGCAACAAAAAGAGGGCATCCCGTCCCCACTCCCGCAAACAAGCTCACACAAAGGCACCTCTAGAATGCAATGTCAGAACCGCGCATGCTACAACGCCCAGCCCGCTATCTAAATACACCCCTTTTTTGTTATCATTCACATTACTCGCATCAAAGAGGAACCTCTAGACTGCATATTAGGAACCGTGCATGAACCAATACGAGACACCTATAAGAAGATGCGCGCGGTCAACGTCGCATACGAAAAAAATGGAAGGTGTGTTTCCTAGGGTGCCTCTCATTACGAGCAAGCACGGGGGCCGACAATGCACTTTTGTCACTATTACCTGGGGCACGCTTGTTGACGCGATGACCACCGTGATCAATGACACATATATAAGGATGATACCGATCATATTCGTCACCGCATGAACTAGCTGCACAAGGAACCCCCAAACTGCATTGTCGGAAGAATGCATTCCCACAAAAAGTATGCAATATATCAAAATGGACGCCTCCCATTTTCATTATTTTTTTATATATGACATCTCACAATGTTGATTATCAGATCAACTCCATTACACGAGGAGGGGGGCACCCAACCCCTCTCTTGATATAGGGATGACATTGACCAGCTAGTTAAATTGAGAAGTGGTGGAACCCCCTAGATTTCACTTTCGGAACCGTGCATATCAGCAATAAACAAGGGGGCACCACCCTCGCCACCCAAACTTGACGCGAGCATTTTTTTTATAAGTGCCATTGATCGTGTTGATCACCGAAGCAGATATACTAGCAAAAGAAACATCCCGCACGCATTATATGAACCGTGCATACCGGAAGTGGAGGTATCCTATAGGACTATGTACTCGACTTTTGTAAAGATCTATACGTACCATCACGCCGCACAATCGAAGTGCTCAAAGAGATAACCATTCTAAATCATGAAAACCATGCATTCCCGCATAGGGGTGCCCCACTGCATTTCAATGCGAGTCTCCCCCATACCAAAATGTCATTTGTTCACGTTGGTCATCGCGCCAAACAAAGATCAGGCAAAGAACCTCCAAAATGCAACGTCGGAACCGCGCGCACTGCTACGACCAGCACCCCATCTAAATACACTCTGTTTTTTCGTTATGATTCACATTAGTCACAACAAGAAGAACCTCCAGACTGCATATTAGGAACCGTGCATAAACCAAGAGGGGACATCTATAAGAACATGCAAGCGGTCAACGTCGCATATGACAAAAATCGAAGGTGTGTTTTCGTAGGGTGCCTCTCATTATGAGCATGCACGGTCCCGACCATGCACTTTGGCAGTCCCCCTGGGTAAGCTTGTTGACGCGATGACCAACGTGATCAATGTCATCTATATAAGGAGCAATGCGATGATCACCGCGTCAACCACATCACGAAAAGCACCCACCCCCACCCAGTCAACGCGATATATATACACCATTACCGGAACAATTAAAATGCTCAAAGAACCATTTGTTTTCCATTGCCCAAACATGTATACACACACATGAGTGCCCATCTGGATCTCAACGCGTGTCTTCCTACCCGTATAAGGATGATGGCGTTCATGTTGGTCACCGCATTAAGTAGCTACGGAAAGGAACCTCCCAAATGCATTGCTAAAACATTGCATTCCCACGACAGTAAGCAATATATCCAAATGGACGCCCACCACTTCATTATTTATTTTTATACACGACATCTCACAACATTGATCATCGCATCAACTCTATTACACGACGGGGGTGCTCCCAATCCCTCTTTTCAAACAGGGACGACATTTAAGGAGGGGAACCGACAAATTTCACTTTAGGAACTGTTCATACAAAGAACAATTGGGGGGGGGCACCCCCCCGCCCACTCAAAAATGAATGCGAGCATTTTGTTTTTAATATATTCCATTCATAACGTTGATCACCAAACCAGCTATGCTACCAACGGAACCTCTGGCTTGCATTGCATGAACCGTACATACCGGAAGAGGAGGCACCCTATAGGACTATGTATGCGACTTTTTTTATTGATTATTGTAAGCAGGAATGCAATGATCACCCGCGTCAACCACATCATGAACCCCCCCCAATCAATGCGATATATATACACCATTCCCGCAACTATTAAAATGATCAAAGAACCATCCAGTTTACATTGACATAACCTGTAAACACGCACAATAGTGCCCCACTGCATCTCAACGCGGGGGCTCTCTACCATATAAGGATGATACCAATCATACTCGTCACCGCATGAACTAGCTACACAAGGGACCTCCGAAATGCATTGAGGGGACACTGCATTCCCACAAAAAGAATGCAACATATTAAAATGGACGCTTCCCAGTTCCATTATTTATTTCTTATACGACATCTCACAACATTAATCATCGCCAACTCTATTACACGAGGGGGGGGGCACCCAACCCCCCTCATTGATATAGGGATGTCAATGCATTTTGGAGGACGATCCCGATCATGTTGGTCAACGCATGAACTAGCTAAACAAGAAACCCCCAAAATGCATTGTTGGAACCATGCACACCGCAAACGGTAGGCACTGCAACAAACATGGACGTCGCCTTTTTTTATCCCTTTTTATATATGTCATTTGTCAATGTTGTTGATTGCATGAAACTGGATTACACAAGGGGGGAGCCCCTATCCAATATAAGTCTATGCAAGTGAACATTTTTATGATGTATACGTACCATCACCACAACACTTGAATTGCTCTGAGAAACATCCATGTTTACATTGTCGAAACAGTGCGACCCTGCATAGGAGTGCCCCCTGCATTTCAAAGCGAGTCTCCCCCGTATCAAGATGACATTGATCAAGTTGGTCATCGCGTCAGCAAGCTTAAGCTGGGAACCTCCAAAATGCAATGCCGGAACCGTGTATAATACAACGAACTAGCACCCCCCTAAAATTAAACTTTTTTTATATGAATGAAATCGACCACGTTGATCATCGCGTCAAACTACATTTACGCAAGGAGGGGCACCCGTCAGATACGAAGGCGCCCCTTTTTGATATATAGATGGAAGTGGCCATGCAGTTACTTTACAAAAGGGGCGGGGAGGGCGGTGGATCACGAGACTGCACTATCAGAATCTTGCGTATAAGCAAGAGATCTTACCACTTTACGAAGGTGACACTTTTGTTTCACATATGCACCAACAATATTGAGAAAAGGTCACCCCACAAAATCAACATCCTGCAAGGAACCTCCAAAATGCATTCTCGGAACTGTGCATACCCCCCGCGATAATGGGCACTGCAGCAAACATGACCACCCCCTTTTTGGTGTTCACATTTTGACAAAATTTGATCATCGCATCATTTCAATTACGCAAGGGGGGCACCAGATCCATGTTGGACGATAGACATTTTGATAGAAAGACGACATCCTTAGGTCAGACTGCCCTCCCAATCCCAGATTTAGTCT
>NC_057803.1:520671494-520675265 GCF_018294505.1 Triticum aestivum | reverse complement strand
ACAGAAATTCGGCCCAGCCAGCCCATGTAAACGAGCTCAGTCAGCATCCACCATCACGCACAATTAGCCACAAGCAGGCGCACGGGGATTAAAACAAGAGACACGCACACGAGGAGCGAGCCACCAAACCTAGCCGCCGCACGCCGACGACCACAGACGCCGCATCCCTGCCGCACGCGGACGACCACGGACGCCGCGTCCCTGCCGCACGCCGTCAACCACGGGCGCGCCGATGGTCTGAGCGAGGCGAGCTGTCGGGGAGCTCATCCCAGGCCCTCTGCAGCTCGCCGCTCCCGCCGTCGTCCATCGCTCGCCTGAGCCTCGAATCAGCTAGGGAGGACTCCGGCTGATCCGTTTGCGGGGCTGCCGTCCAGCAGCCGAAACCGGGATAACCGGCCACCCACTGAGGCTGTTTTTTCATTCTCTGCTTCTGACTCTGTTTTTTTCTTCACTGCCTGACACTGTGTTTTCTTCTTTGTCTCTGCATTCAACGCGTTAATTGCAATTGCTATCTTATCTAGTTCTAGGAAGCAGCTAGATTAGGTACATGTATGATGCAAGCTAGCAAAAAAAATGTAAATAAAATACTTTGTGTGGAAATCTGGCCTTTTTTTGGACGAACGGATTTTGCAGATGACAACTCTAGGAGCTCTAAATATGATTTTTTTTAGATCTTTTTTTTGCCAACAAGATAGTAAGAAATCTAGCAAGTAGTAATCTGAAAAAAAACAGTCGCTTCCTCACGCAAAACGATTATGATTTAATCTTTTTTTTCTTAGCAAGAGCATTTTACTTCTCTAGGCATGAACTTCTGAGCACCACCTTCATTTCTCTATCTAGAGAATGGCAACTGTGTATTTGTGTAATTTAGCTGTCGGGAAATCCGAAAATTAACTTTTCTCTTGCCATTTTCGTTTGTCACAGGATGGACGGCTACGGGGTCCCTGCTTCGGGACCTAGCACGCTCCGACAGATTGATGACGTTCCATCTGAATCAGAAGACGAAGAGGGGATTGGTTTTCCTGCAGGAGGCGCGGTCGCCGAGTCTGATTCGGACAAGGAAGATCAGATCCAGGTCAATGGAAAAGCACCCTCAATCGGGTCAAGGTGCAGCGTGAAGAAGTTGCACGACCTGATTTCCTCATTTGATGAGGAGAAACGACAGTATGTAGCCGAGATGGAGTTTGGGGGGCTGCTAGAGCTACCAAAGATAACAAGGACGGATAGGCATTTCTTGATGTCTATCCTAAGCCACATCGATGGGGAGGCAAGTTCAATTACAATTGATCACAAACGCGACATGCAATTTTTCGATGAAGATGTCAAACTGGTCATCGGCATACCATGTGGAACTGCTCCTGTTCGCCCTCCAGACCACGCTGTTCCGGAGGCAGTGGTGACACAGATAAGAGAGATGTTTGGAATTGGTCCAGGAGAGCACAGCATACTGCCAATCGTTGAAGCTGTGAAGCAGACATACGGGCGTCCTATGACGACACACGAGAAGAACAGGTTCAAAGTGGGGCTGGTCATATGCGCATGCACATACCTCCTCGCTCCAACAATGAAGAACGACTACTTCTGTACTGATTATTGGGGCGCGCTGGCAACGGCAGAGCTCATACATATGCACAACTGGTGCCGATATACAAGGGAAGAGCTGTTAGTTGCGGCGAAGAGGGTGAAGGCAGACCTTCTAGGAGGGCGTCTGAAGTCTAATCTATCAGGTTGCCTCCCATTTGTACTGGTAAGACTTCACAAAAATCCAAGGGCAACGCCAGCATTTTTTTGTGTGTTCTTTCTAACACGGATGCCGTTTTTTGACCTTACCTTTGACCGAACTCGCTTTCCACAGGTGTTCTATATTGACAATCTTGACGTTGGAGAGCAGAACATCGACCACACCGCGCGCCCAAGAGTGAAGGCGTACAGCTACGCAGCTATCAGATCAATAATTGAAAAGGACATCAAGTCGCGCAAGGGAGATTACCCAGTCATCTATGGCAGACTCCTGGTAAGGGTTATCCCCCTCCACCTCTCCCCCCACACAAATTTTGCGTCATCTCCTTCATATATGCAGCGTTTTCCTATGACAATCACCCACTAAAATCTTCCCGATACAAACAGCCAAGACCAGCAGCAGATGTCTGTTATCACAGAAACCCTATAACAAGGCAACGGGCAGCAAGCACATCAGCCGGTCGTGACTCTCGAAGCTCTGTTCCATCAAATCGTGGTTCGTTAGACATTAAGGAGGTATATACATTGTAACATGAAAGGAACTTGCACTGCATACGCAAATTGAGGATCGACAAAAACCAAAAAATTGGCATATAACTCATTACCTCCTTTTTGTTTTATTGAGCAGGCTTCTTACCTCGTCTTAGACAAAATATCAAAGTTCACAGCCCGTTGTGAGGAGGTTCTAATTTCCACTGCAAGGAAGAAAGAAGAGGAGAACCACCGTCATTTCAGTGCACTAAATACCTTGGAAAACTCTGCCCAACAAAAAATAAAGAAGGAGGCCAAAAGAATGAGGGATGAATTCTTTTCGTTCTTCAAAAACTTCGAGAGGCAACATGCTGCGATAAGGATGCGAAGGGGTGCATCAGGTAACAAATGCAATTATTTGCGTTTTTTTATACGACGTCCACAGAAAAAAAAATCGTTGCCCCTGTGGTGACCTAAGTTTTGGCACATGATGCCCATTTTTCAGGTGTCGATGTTGATTCTGGTAATTGCCGCAACGCATCCCCAATACCAGATCTCGCTGTGTCAACGCCTTGCAATGCCAAACCAACACCTCCAGCGAGCGGCGGGTGTCAGGGCAACACAAACTCATCACCGGACGTTGTCGAGGTGACTCCTAGGCGGTTCAAAAGGATAGCAAAGAAACCGAAGAAGGTAACATTTGAGTGCGGGCCATCAGGCGTCATGGACATCACAGACAGCGAAGATAATGTGAATGATTGTTTATCACACCCTACAGCAATACGTTCAACTTCTGCCCTGGAAGATGGCAACCCGGAAGACAGCTCGCCTGTCGTCAACATCGCACTAGACAGCTTGATAAGAGAAGCAGAGAGGTACAGCAGGTCAGGCAAGCAGATTGTTGACGGTTCCACTGCAACCAGGGATTCCATCCTGGAACTTGCAAGTAGAGGTCAATCATCTGGCGCAAAAGATGTCAAGGATGGTGCAGCAACATACTCTGTTTGTTGTGCTCAAGACCCCAACTTCGACAACAGGCGTCAATGGAACTACCCGTCTGGACACCCACTTATCGAGGAGACGCCGTCATTTGACCTGGGCGTCTTCACACCTCCTTGCAATAAAGCAAAAGAACCTACCTCGTTGAGCATTGGTTCCATAAAGGGCATCACGCGGAAAGACCTGTTCGGCGCTGGTGAATTCTCCACTAAAACTCCTGGTAAACAGCATTCCCTCTTCGCAGCATAACACACAACTCTATTTTCGGGGTCTTCGTATTATTAATAACAGAGTTTTTTTGTCTCTATAAAACAGGGTCTGCAGACCAGGTGACACCATCAACCCCCTTTCACATAGGGAGCGCAACTATACATCCCACACAAGAACACCGTGTGGTGGCACACGTGTCACCGGTTAGTTGCACTAGGTCTGTAGCCACTGGCCTTTTGGACTTCAGAGAGGAAGTAGAGGCAGACTGTGTAAACCTGAACAAACCGGTTGAGGAAATATCACTACCCGCACCACCACCCAAAAGGAGAGTTGCCCCTGGGCCTGCCGGCC
>NC_057803.1:520668239-520669624 GCF_018294505.1 Triticum aestivum | reverse complement strand
TTTTGTCACGGGCAACTTAGCTGACATGCTGTCATTATTATTATCACAGATGGGGGATGAGATCGACCAATCTAGGATGATTCTTTTTTATGAAGTATTGGGATTAGCCAGCAATATCGGGCAGCTCCCAACAAAATTCAAGATTTGCCAGAATGTTTGCTGAGAGGCGCACACGGAAGCTTCGCAGGATTGTCGCTTCCAGCATCATCAGAACATCTACGAAGACTTGTGAGGCGTGTCGCAACGATTAGAACTTAACAAAAATAATTGCCAGATATTAGTAGTTTTCCTTCTAAAACTTTATCGCAAGGTTATGTAATAAGAATCTGATGATTTCCCCTTCTACATGCTTAGAATCCGGTTTCTTAGATCTAACCTGTATTTTCAAATTTGCTAAGCCCCGGGGGCACTCTGAAAAATGATTAATTTTCTGAAGGAGCCCGCCCATGCATTCAGGGATGATTGCATGAATTAAAAGTTGATACTCAGGGTTTTTTGTGCTAGTATCAAGGTCAACAAAACCATGGGAAAAACTTACACATGAGACAACAGAATGAAACTACAAAATGGAAAAACAATGGATAGTCATTTCTCGGAGATCTTTAACCGAAATCATTCCCGTTGAAGAAGTAGACGTACTGTGCGCCACATCTCAACCAACTTTTATCCGTTGAACGAGCACTTGAAATGGTCATCATCAATGGTGGTGAAAAGGTTGCCCATAGCGACGTGAGCTCCGATAACAGTCCTGTTTTGAAGAGATTGTAAGGCACCCAACCAGACGTAGTAAGCTGCTAGTATGCACTGCAAAAGTATTTTCTTTACCTGAGTTGGTCCGCATCTGCACCTGTCTCAGATTGAATCAAAGAGAACGAAGCCCCGTTTTCCAGCTCGCTGAATATTATTGACACGGTGGGGCCGAGCAAGTCAGGGGGGGAGTGATAATGGGCGTGCTAGAATTTTGTTATCTTGGAAGACAGGCACGTACACTATTCCTGGACGGTAGAAAACTTGAAGAACATCACCAAAAAGCTTCTCCGCGCCGTTGGGAGCCTGAGACTGCTCGTTTGAGGCTACCACCAGATTCGCCCGACGAATATCCATTTCTCTCTCCCTCAACTGTAGAAATAAAGCATCGACGTCAACGTAAAAAAAGGTGGCATGTTTTGGTGTTCAGGACGCGCATTACAAAAATGATGGAGCCTGCCTGCTTCTGAAGATCGAGGGAGACGTATATGCAATGGAGGAAGTGGTTAGTAATCTCGTTGTAGTTAGTCACAAGCCTGCAGAAACAAAAGCCCTACATGGTTAACAAAATGGAACAATCATTTTCTAAACTGACGAAAAGAGGGGAGTGAATCCATTTTTTTGTCCGACACAAACCT